>NC_069499.1:1189974000-1190167695 GCF_027579735.1 Bombina bombina
TGAGATATTCAGCTGATATTATCTAAAGTGACGCGTGCAAAAAAAACGGACTTCGAATATCGCGACCGAAATCTGCGCGAAAAGTGGAAATAAAACCTAACACTCTTACAGGGAGTGCAGAATTATTAGGCAAATGAGTATTTTGACCACATCATCCTCTTTATGCATGTTGTCTTACTCCAAGCAGTATAGGCTCGAAAGCCTACTACCAATTAAGCATATTAGGTGATGTGCATCTCTGTAATGAGAAGGGGTGTGGTCTAATGACATCAACACCCTATATCAGGTGTGCATAATTATTAGGCAACTTCCTTTCCTTTGGCAAAATGGGTCAAAAGAAGGACTTGACAGGCTCAGAAAAGTCAAAAATAGTGAGATATCTTGCAGAGGGATGCAGCACTCTTAAAATTGCAAAGCTTCTGAAGCGTGATCATCGAACAATCAAGCGTTTCATTCAAAATAGTCAACAGGGTCGCAAGAAGCATGTGGAAAAACCAAGGCGCAAAATAACTGCCCATGAACTGAGAAAAGTCACACTTGCCACCAGTTTGGCCATATTTCAGAGCTGCAACATCACTGGAGTGCCCAAAAGCACAAGGTGTGCAATACTCAAAGACATGGCCAAGGTAAGAAAGGCTGAAAGACGACCACCACTGAACAAGACACACAAGCTGAAACGTCAAGACTGGGCCAAGAAATATCTCAAGACTGATTTTTCTAAGGTTTTATGGACTGATGAAATGAGAGTGAGTCTTGATGGGCCAGATGGATGGGCCCGTGGCTGGATTGGTAAAGGGCAGAGAGCTCCAGTCTGACTCAGACGCCAGCAAGGTGGAGGTGGAGTACTGGTTTCGGCTGGTATCATCAAAGATGAGCTTGTGGGGCCTTTTCGGGTTGAGGATGGAGTCAAGCTCAACTCCCAGTCCTACTGCCAGTTTCTGGAAGACACCTTCTTCAAGCAGTGGTACAGGAAGAAGTCTGCATCCTTCAAGAAAAACATGATTTTCATGCAGGACAATGCTCCATCACACGCGTCCAAGTGCTCCACAGCGTGGCTGGCAAGAAAGGGTATAAAAGAAGAAAATCTAATGACATGGCCTCCTTGTTCACCTGATCTGAACCCCATTGAGAACCTGTGGTCCATCATCAAATGTGAGATTTACAAGGAGGGAAAACAGTACACCTCTCTGAACAGTGTCTGGGAGGCTGTGGTTGCTGCTGCATGCAATGTTGATGGTGAACAGATCAAAACACTGACAGAATCCATGGATGGCAGGCTTTTGAGTGTCCTTGCAAAGAAAGGTGGCTATATTGGTCACTGATTTGTTTTTGTTTTGTTTTTGAATGTCAGAAATGTATATTTGTGAATGTTGAGATGTTATATTGGTTTCACTGGTAAAAATAAATAATTGAAATGGGTATATATTTGTTTTTTGTTAAGTTGCCTAATAATTGTGCACAGTAATAGTCACCTGCACACACAGATATCCCCCTAAAATAGCTAAAACTAAAAACAAACTAAATACTACTTCCAAAACTATTCAGCTTTGATATTAATGAGTTTTTTGGGTTCATTGAGAACATGGTTGTTGTTCAATAATAAAATGAATCCTCAAAAATACAACTTGCCTAATAATTCTGCACTCCCTGTAGTCACGCGCAAACCCAATCGCATTTAACCACTGCGCTAAAAACCCGACATGAAATATTAATATTTCACATTCCCAGAAATCCCAACCTGCAAAAACTCATTTCAGGGAGACCCCCCGAAGAAAAAAAAAAGTTTTGAAAAAAAATGACATATGCAATAAAAAAAATCTGCCATGTTAAAAGGTATTAATTAGACCCCAGTTACATCCTACAGCCCTACACTACCATGCTACAATGCTAAAAGCAAATTATAACAAGAATAACTAGTGTAGAAATATTAAAAGTAGAAGTGTTAGACATAATGTATTTCAGTTTGCAGTTCAATATTGCAAGTTTTACTATATATGAAAGTGACAATGGCACTTGCCGAGCACGCCTAAAAGCTTACCGAAATCCCCCGACCCAGTTCATCTTTCCTCATCCGATCTGTGAAGGAGTCTTAAAGGAGTCACGGCTCGTTCGTCTGTAAACGAGCGTGGATTTTCGGCTCAGCCACAAAGGTGCCCAATTTCCAGCGTAAAATAAAGAGTGTAGTGTAACACGGCTATTTGGGATATTGTAATAAACATGGGCCTGTGCTTGCGACCCATCACCTTATAGAGGTCTCAGCAGCTTCCCTTTCATTCTGCCACAACTCCACCCTGCACTCTGCCACAACACCACCCTGCACCTGCTCTCCCAACGACCCGCAGACGCGTATCATGATCTTCCTATCCCAGCACAGCTTAGTTTCTGGGATACCGTATTTAGTTTGCGGGCATCGGGGAGACGCTATTTCAATGCGGGAGACTCCCGGAACTTCCGGGAGAGTTGGGATGTCTGCATTCCAATGTACTTCTCAAAGAAGAATATGTTCTTTTTATTCATAAATAAATATTTCTATATATGGTATATCTGGGCCTTGATCATATACTTGACGACGTGTGCAAAAAACAGTGTTGCCAAATTTATCTCTAATCGAGCAGCAGACAAGTTACGCACTAAGGCCTAGATTTAGAGTTGGGCGGTAGCCGTCAAAACCAGCGTTAGAGGCTCCTAACGCTGGTTTTTACCGCCCTCTGGTATTTGGAGTCAGTCATTAAAGGGTCTAACGCTCACTTTTCAGCCGCGACTTTTCCATACCGCAGATCCCCTTACGTCAATTGCGTATCCTATCTTTTCAATGGGATCTTTCTAACGCCGGTATTTAGAGTCTTGGCTGAAGTGAGCGTTAGAAATCTAACGACAAAACTCCAGCCGCAGAAAAAAGTCAGTAGTTAAGAGCTTTCTGGGCTAACGCCGGTTTATAAAGCTCTTAACTACTGTGCTCTAAAGTACACTAACACCCATAAACTACCTATGTACCCCTAAACCGAGGTCCCCCCACATCGCCGCCACTCTATTAAATTTTTTTAACCCCTAATCTGCCGACCGCCACCTACGTTATACTTATGTACCCCTAATCTGCTGCCCCTAACACCGCCGACCCCTATATTATATTTATTAACCCCTAACCTGCCCCCCACAACGTCGCCGCCAGCTACCTACAAAAATTAACCCCTAATCTGCCGACCGCAAAGCGCCGCTACCTACGTTATCCTTATGTACCCCTAATCTGCTGCCCCTAACACCACCGACCCCTATATTATATTTATTAACCCCTAATCTGCCCCCCTCAACGTCGCCTCCACCTGCCTACACTTATTAACTCCTAAGCTGCCGAGCGGACCGCACCGCTACTATAATAAAGTTATTAACCCCTAATCCGCCTCACTCCCGCCTCAATAACCCTATAAGAAATAGTATTAACCCCTAATCTGCCCTCCCTAACATCGCCGACTCCTAACTTCAATTATTAACCCCTAATCTGCCGACCGAATCTCGCCGCTACTGTAATAAATGGATTAACCCCTAAAGCTAAGTCTAACCCTAACCCTAACACCCCCCTAAATTAAATATAATTTAAATCTAACGAAATAAATTAACTCTTATTAAATAAATTATTCCTATTTAAAGCTAAATATTTACCTGTAAAATAAACCCTAATATAGCTACAATATAAATTATAATTATATTATAGCTATTTTAGGATTTATATTTATTTTACAGGTAACTTTGTATTTATTTTAACCAGGTACAATCCAAGATGGCGTCCCTCGAATTCCGATTGGCTGATAGGATTCTATCAGCCAATCGGAATTAAGGTATGAAAATTCTGATTGGCTGATGGAATCAGCCAATCAGAATCAAGTTCAATCCGATTGGCTGATCCGATCAGCCAATCAGATTGAGCTCGCATTCTATTGGCTGATCGGAACAGCCAATAGAATGCGAGCTCAATCTAATTGGCTGATTCAATCAGCCAATCAGATTTTCCCTACCTTAATTCCGATTGGCTGATAGAATCCTATCAGCCAATCGGAATTCAAGGGACGCCATCTTGGATGACGTCCCTTAAAGGAACCGTCATTCTTCAGTTGGACGTCGTCGGAAGAAGATTGATCCGCGCTGGAGGTCTTCACGATGGAGCCGTTCCTCATCGGATGAAGATAGAAGATGCCGCTTGGATCAAGATGGTTGCCGGTCTGGATCGCCTCTTCTTCCCGGATAGGATGAAGACTTTGGAGCCTCTTCTGGACCTCTTCAGCCGCAGGATTATGGATCGCCAGCCCCCGCTTGGGTTGGATGAAGATTTTGGAGCCAGGACCGATCGGTGATACCCGGTGAGGTGAAGATAAGGTCGGAAGATCTTCAGGGGCTTATTGTTAGGTTTATTTAAGGGGGGTTTGGGTTAGATTAGGGGTATGTGGGTGGTGGTCTGTAATGTTGGGGGGGGTATTGTATGTGTTTTTTTACAGGCAAAAGAGCTGAATTTCTTGGGGCATGCCCCGCAAAGGGCCCTGTTCAGGGCTGGTAAGGTAAAAGAGCTTTGAACTTTTGTAATTTAGAATAGGGTAGGGCATTTTTTTATTTTGGGGGGCTTTGTAATTTCATTAGGGGGCTTAGAGTAGGTGTAATTAGTTTAAAATTGTTGTAATATTTTTCTAATGTTTGTAAATATTTTTTTATTTTTTGTAACTTAGTTCTTTTTTATTTTTTGTACTTTAGTTAGTTTATTTAATTGTAGTTATTTGTAGGTATTGTATTTAATTAATGTATTGATAGTGTAGTGTTAGGTTTAATTGTAGGTAATTGTAGGTATTTTATTTAATTTATTTATTGATAGTGTAGTGTTAGGTTTAATTGTAACTTAGGTTAGGATTTATTTTACAGGTAATTTTGTAATTATTTTAACTATTTTAGCTATTAAATAGTTCTTAACTATTTAATAGCTATTGTACCTGGTTAAAATAAATACAAAGTTACCTGTAAAATAAATATAAATCCTAAAATAGCTATAATATAATTATAATTTATATTGTAGCTATATTAGGGTTTATTTTACAGGTAAGTATTTAGCTTTAAATAGGAATAATTTATTTAATAAGAGTTAATTTATTTCGTTAGATTTAAATTCTATTTAATTTAGGGGGGTGTTAGGGTTAAAGTTAGACTTAGCTTTAGGGGTTAATAAATTTATTAGAGTAGCGGTGAGCTCCTGTCGGCAGATTAGGGGTTAATACTTGAAGTTAGGTGTCGGCGATGTTAGGGAGGGCAGATTAGGGGTTAATACTATTTATTATAGGGTTATTGAGGCGGGAGTGAGGTGGATTAGGGGTTAATACATTTATTATAGTAGCGCTCAGGTCCGGTCGGCAGATTAGGGGTTAATAAGTGTAGTTAGGTGGAGGGGATGTTGGGGGCGGCAGATTAGGGGTTAATAAATATAATATAGGGGTCGGCGATGTTAGGGTAGCAGTTTAGGGGTACATAGGGATAATGTAGGTGGCGGGGGTGTACAGAGCGGCAGATTAGGGGTTAAAAATAATATGCAGGGGTCAGCGATAGCGGGGGCGGCAGATTAGGGGTTAATAAGTGTAAGGTTAGGGGTGTTTAGACTCGGGGTACATGTTAGAGTGTTAGGTGCAGACGTAGGAAGTGTTTCCACATAGAAAACAATGGGGCTGCGTTAGGAGCTGAACGCTGCTTTTTTGCAGGTGTTAGTTTTTTTTTCAGCTCAAACAGCCCCATTGTTTTCTATGGGGGAATCGTGCACGAGCACGTTTTTGAAGCTGGCCGCGTCCGTAAGCACCGCTGGTATCGAGAGTTGAAGTTATGGTAAATATGCTCTACGCTCCTTTTTTGGAGCCTAACGCAGCCATTCTGTGAACTCTAAATACCAGCGGTATTTAAAAGGTGCGGCCAGAAAAAAGCCAGCGTAGCTAACGCACCCCTTTGGCCGCAAAACTCTAAATCTAGGTGATAGATTTTACAGGGCGCAAACAGTTTTTACTCCCATAGACTAACATAGAACTGACGTAGTCAGTCGGTATCACAAAGGCAGCATGACTTAAGTGCACAGAATGGATGTATTTTACTTAATTTTCAGCTCGCCACACATAAGCATGCACAGCAACCCTTGCGCACAGTAAAAAAGCAGTGTAACTCCCTGGAAGACTTAACAAACACAATTAATCCCTAAACTGCCATCCTCCGACATCGCAATCACTAATAAAAGTTATTAACCCATAAAATCACCATCACCCTACAGCGCAAAGTATCTAAATAAATATGAACCCCTAAAACCCACCCCCACATCGCAACTACTAAATAAACCTATTAACCCCTAAACCACCATCCCCCACGCGCAAATACCTACATTAAACTATTAACCCCTAAACTTTACCAAAATTAAAATACACCTAAATTAAAGTTAAAATAAAATAACTACCTTAAAATAAAAACTTACCTGTGAAACAAAATTAAAACCTAAGCTTAAACTAATAAAATACCTAACATTAATTGTTTTAAAAAAATAAAAAAAATAAAAAACCTACATTACAAAAAAAAACTAACATTACTAAAAAAAATAAAACATAACATTACCAAAAATAAATACAAACTACCATTACAAAGAAATAAACACTAAAATTACAAAAAATATAAAAGCTACCATTTCAAAAAATACCCCCCAAAAATAAAAAAAAACACCCCAAAAAACAAAACAAAAACTAATCTAAAAATAAACTACCAATAAGCCAATAGAAATGCAAGGGTACTCCAATATAAAAAGGGTACCTTGCATTCAATCTCCAGTGCGATTCACCCGATGTGCAAGGTGAACTTACAGGCGACGTGGATTTCAGCAGTTGTGCTGAAAAATCCACAACATATGTGATCGCTACCCCTGATGGTTTTTTGGATATATATATATATATATATATATATATATATTTAAAAAAATACTTAGAACATATACCCCTACGTGAAGAGCATTTAAAATGTTAAATATTTACTGTAAG
Source organism: Bombina bombina (assembly GCF_027579735.1). Taxonomy (NCBI): domain Eukaryota; kingdom Metazoa; phylum Chordata; class Amphibia; order Anura; family Bombinatoridae; genus Bombina; species Bombina bombina. The sequence goes on from NC_069499.1 coordinate 1,189,981,032, forward strand.
TACACAGTTAAACACTATATTAAATATGAATATTGCTTAAAGGGCCACTAAACCCAAAATCTTTCTTTCATGATTCAGATAGAGAATACAAATTTAAACAACATTACAATTTACTTCTATTATTTATTTTGCTTCATTTTTTAGATATCCTTAGTTGAAGAAAAAGCAATGCACATGGGTGAGCCAATCACACAAGGCTTCTATGTGCAGTAACCAATCAGCAGCTACTGAGCATATCTAGATATGCTTTTCAGCAAAGAATATCAAGAGAATAAATCAAATTAGATAATAGAAGTAAATTAGAAAGATGTTTAAAATTGCCTTCTCTTTCTAAATCATGAAAGAAAAAATGTGGGTTTCATGTCCCTTTAAATATGTTTTTAGCTACTTGACTGCAAAGGGCTCTGTCATGAGATGCAGGACATATGCAGGACACAGCAATGATGGTACAACTCTATTTTATTACAGAGCATAGAAACATACATCTAGTCAGGTTGATTGTACTAACTAACTGTGACACAGACTATCGGACCTAAGCCCCGCCCCCAAATTAGTGACATCACTTCCTCCTCTCATCACATCTTCCCCCTTTTCAAAGGGCGAAGCATACATTTAAATATAACAAATAACAGGGTATACAAAGAGCATACAACAACATTTTTTAACAGTATATGGTAAATAGGTTACAGAAAAATAAACAACATTAATTACTTCCTGACTTGGACATCGGGGTAGACTACCCTAGTCCACAGTGACCATGAGATTATTCTGCCCATACTTCCGGTCACTGTTCTAGCTAAAGTCAGTCCCTATATCGGGCCGGAAGTTTCACCACTCTTCCGCTTGATGTAACTTTGCAAGAACTGTCCTCTGATACAGAAGAAGGTGAATAAGAGTCTGCTGGAGGCAGAGACATATCCCCGCTGTGATCTTGCTGAGGGGAAGGCACTTCTCTTAGAACAGGGGATCCCACCGGCGGTGGTACTGAGGCATCCAGTTCCAGACTTTCAGGTACAGGCTGAAGATGTCTTCGGTTACGGCGTCTAACCGTCCCTCCATCCGTAAGGACTGCATAAGACCTTGGTTCTGGAGAGCGTCCAATTACCGTAGCAGGCGTCTTCCATTTCTTCTCATCATCCAGTTTAATTCTGACACTTTGCCCCGCATTTAGTTCCTGTAAGGGCCTGACAGAATGTCTCCTGTCGTAGAAGAAACGATAACCCTTTTTGGCCTCTTCATCCCTCCTAAGTACTTCGTCCCGAGGAACAGAGCCAGTCGGCTTGAAGACACCCACTGAGGGTAAAGTGGTGCGAATCTGGTGTCCTAGCATCAGCTGTGCCGGGCTAAACCCGGTGGCTTGAATGGGCGTCGCCCTGTATGACAAGAGGGCTAGGTACGGCTCAGATTGCTTTAAAATGAACTTTGTTGTTTGAACTGCCCTTTCAGCCATTCCGTTGGCCTGCGGGTAATGTGGACTTGACGTGGAATGTACAAAGTCATATTCCCTGCTGAAAGCACTGAACTCTGCAGAAGCGAACTGCATGCCATTATCACTCACCAGCTCCATCGGAATGCCCCACTGGGCGAACAAACTCTTCAGACGAATGATAACGGCTTGACTTGTGATATCATTCAAAGGTGCAATTTCCAAATACCTGGAATAGTAGTCTATAACAACAAGGAACTTTTCCCCGTGCAGTTCACACAAATCAGCAGCTAATTTCTGCCACGGCCCCGCAGGCAGCGGAGTAGAAATCAAGGGCTCCCTTCTCTGAGTAGGCCGGCGTTCCCGGCAAAAGGCACATTTAGACACGTGATTTGCAATGTCGGAGCTGATCCCACGCCACCACACAGCTGTAGCTGCCCTTTCTCTGCACTTTGTAATGCCTAAGTGGCCATCGTGAATCCTGTTTAACATCTCCTTCCTCATGCTGACAGGAATAACGATGCGGTCTTGGAACAGCACCAACCCCTGCAGCTCTGTGAGCTGCAACCTCTCTGACTGGTAAGAACTTAAAGACATCCAGGCTGCCTGGCTCTCTGGCCAGCCTTCTTTTATGTACCTTATAACCTCTTGCAGATCTGTGTCCAAATATGTCTCTTTCTTTATCTCTTCCAGTTTCCTTGAAGAAATGGACTTTGAGGCCAGAACCAAATCAACATACACTTTCACCTCAGATTCGGTTGAGGATTCTTCAGCAGCAGCCAGCGGGAGCCTGGATAGTGTATCTGCCACAACCAGTTGTTTCCCCGGCACATGCACTGCCTGAACATTGAACCTGAGTAGTCTCATTAAAAGTCTCTGGCATCGTAAGGGTGTTTTGTCGATATCATAAGAGTTGATTAGAGGGACTAGCGGTTTATGGTCAGTTTCCAGACTAAATTTCTCTAAACCCACTAGATAACGCTGAAATCGCTCACCGGACCAAACTGCAGCCAGGCACTCTCTCAATTCTCAATTTGAGCATATTTTGACTCAGCAGCCGTCAGTGTGCGGGAACAGTAGGCGATGGGCTGTAGTTTATTTTCATTTAACTGCAGGAGAGCAGCCCCCAACCCATAACTGCTTGTATCAGCACTAACCACAGTCTTTTTGGAAGGGTCGTAGAACCCCAGCACTGGGGCAGACCCCAGCAGGGACTTGGCCTGCATAAAAGATTTTTCTTGTGAAGGTCCGCAGACCCAGGCAACGTCATTCTTTAGCAACTCTGTGATAGGGTGTAGAACTGTTGATAAATCTGGAAGAAACTTGCCCACATAATTTACAAGGCCCAATATCTGTCTCAGCTCATGTACATCAGAAGGACTTTTCATCTGTTCAATAGCACAAATTTTCTCGGGGTCTGGCTTGATGCCATCCCCATTGATGATATGCCCAAAGTAACATCATTCAGTTTTCCTAAAATGGCATTTTTCTTTATTTAACTTCAGCCCAGACTCTTTGATAGCCTGCAGCACACAACTTAAACGCTGATCATGCTCCTCCACTGTAGACCCATACACTAGAATGTTGTCCATGATGACTGCCGTGCCCACGTGGTCACTTAGGAGAGAGCTCATTTCCCTTTGAAAAATTTCTGGGGCAGAGGATATCCCGAAGGGGAGTCTGCAGAAGCAAAACCGACCTACAGGTGTAATAAAGGTAGTCAGCTTGCGGCACTTCGGATCCAGGGGGATCTGCCAAAAGCCACTAGAAGCATCTAATGTAGAAAAGAACTTCTTCCCAACCAACTTTGGAGCTATGTCTTCTAATGTCGGCAGCACAAATCTCTCTCTCTTCACTGCCTCATTCAACCTTTTCAGGTCCACACAGATGCGCACCTTTCCATTTTTCTTTGCAACAGGAACAATGGGGGCACACCAATCAGTCGCTTCAACAACCTCTTCAATAACCCCCATAGACTTCATGCGCATAAGCTCCTTCTCCACTTGAGGCATGAGCGGGAAACGGAATTCTACGGGGAGTAGAAATACTGTATGGGACTGCATCACTTTTAAGTGCTATACGGACTGGTTTGCAATTCAGTAGGCCCAATTCGCCAAACATATCTTCAGAGATCTCATTCACTCTGGCCACAAGGCTCAAGTCACAGGCTGCTTTTCTGCTCAATAAATTGTTAACACACTGACCTCGAATCACATGCACCCACATAGTGAATTTCCTTTGCTTGTACTCACAGCTGGCAAGAAATTTCCTCGCACAATCAATGCGGCCACCAGGACTATGGACATTTGTAGTAACCTTCGCCAGCTGGGGCTGTCGAGGCAGTTTCATAAATGCAGCAAAAGACATTACAGTGATATCTGCTCCTGTGTCAATCTTAAAATCAACTTTGGCTCCCATTACAGTAAAAGTAACCTTCCAATCTTCCTCTGAGCTTGGCCGTTCCACAACAGACCCCACAAAAGACACTTCCTGACCCTCCTGGTCACTGTCCACCTGCATCTCCTTAATGTATTCAGTTTTACACACCACTTGAAAATGACCCATTCTGTTACATTTTCTGCATCTTTTATTTCTGGCCGGGCATATAACACTCTGATCATGGGCACGGTAGTACCGTGTGCATCGGGCATGCTGCGCCCATCCACTTCTAGGCCTATCCATTATTTTAGATCTACCGCTCACACTGTGTCTTTCACTAGCAGTTTTCCTGGACTGTTGCACTACATCCACAATACTCTCAGACCTCAGATCAGCACTTTGCTTTTTCACCAGTTCACTCTGGCGGGCCATCCTAATAGCCCCATCTAATGTTAAATCAGGCTTTAACTGTAGCTTCAGTGAGACTTCAGCATCTGCAATTCCAATAACTATTCTGTCTCTGATTTTCTCTTCTTTAGCAACACTAAACTCACAGAATTCAGCTAGTTCATACAGGCTGCGCACAAATGACTCCACAGATTCTCCCACACGCTGATTACATTTGTGAAAACAAGCCCTCTCATGAATCACATTTCTTTTGGGCACAAAGTGGGCACTGAGTTTATCCATAACTATATCAAAGTTAAATTCTTCCCCTTCTTGGAAAGTAAAAGCATTGAACACTGGCTCCACATCTTTCCAAATAGAGTATAAAAGAGAATTAACTTGTACTTCACCACTCTCCTTGTTCAGTTTGGAAGCAATCCTGAAGCGCTGAAACCGCTGACGCCATGTGGGCCAAGCTGCAGGCTGAGAGAAGTCAAAAGGCTCAGGTGGGGTAAACTTTGACATTGTCATCGATCAGGAACAGAAGCGCAGGCCAGAACTTCTGACACCATGTCATGAGATGCAGGACATATGCAGGACACAGCAATGATGGTACAACTCTATTTTATTACAGAGCATATAAACATACATCTAGTCAGGTTGATTGTATTAACTAACTGCGACACAGACTACCGGACCTAAGCCCTGCCCCCAAACTAGTGACATCACTTCCTGCTCTCATCACAGGCTCCAATGTATATATGTGTGTATGTATGTATATATACTGTATATATATATATATATATATATATATATACACAGTATATACATACATACATACACACACACACACACACACACACACACACACACTTACATACACATATTTAGACATGTAAATATCTCTGTAATGATATAGCTCTGAGAGAATAATAGGAACCTTTTAGTTTGATACAAGAAACAAGCTGAGAAAGTAAGGAAAGTTGCTGCTGGTGAACACTCTCAATCGGCTCTGATCCGATTTCGCCAGAGGCTAGGAGGAGTGCCTTTGTGTGACAATGAAAGAGGGGCAGAACCAAAGTACGTATACTGAAATGGAATTGTAGTGGAATTTCGTGGAATACTTTTATCAATAAGTAAGTAGAGAGGAGACTTGATGTTGTTGATTACTGCTAGATTTAGGAAAGGTGAGTCCGTAGATAGGAGCGGCAGTAAGAACAGCGTTCAGCGGCAGTGGCAGTGAAAACAGCAGCTGATAGGTAAGGTTCAGTAAACACACTAGGGAGAGGAGCTGCGGAAGTAGAAGCACTGCTTCGGTTGGTTCAAAGTTTATTAAGGAAAAATTAGCACAGAAGCGGAACACAAATTGAAGCTGGTATTAAATTAATACGTCCAGAATAGGATAAAATTATTTAATGTATCTATTTAGTGAAGTGTCCGCTCTGGCTGATTTGGGGAGCCAAGTTATATCTCTCATATGTTTGGTGTTAGACAGGAAAGCTTCAATCTGAATCCATAAGTTGGAGGGGCATGCATGATTCAAGCGATTACTCTTGTTAAGTGTGCTGCTCTATAATGATTTGTTATATTAGGGACATTAAGTCCCCCATCTTCTTTGCTAAGGCATAAGGTGTATTAAGCTATTCTGGGTTTATTAAAGGACCGAATGAAGGAAATTATAATTTTTTTGTTGGGCTCTAAGGTAATAGTGAGGTAGGGCTATTGGTAAAGTTTGGAAGAGATATAAATATGTAGGCACAACCATCATTTTAATAGTATTAATTCTTACCATCCAGGACAAATGGCCTTGCTTGTGCCAGTTTCCAGAAGATTTTTTATATTGGTTTGAAGAGATATGAAATTGTCTCGAAATAAGTCTTGCTTTTTTGAAGTATCAGGCCTAAGTATTTGAGTTTATCAGTAATGGCAAATAAAGGCCCAGATTTAGAGTTTGGCGTTAGCCGTCAAAACCAGCGTTAGAGGCTCCTAACGCTGGTTTTGGGCTACTGCTGGTATTTAGAGTCGTGTAGGTAAGGGTCTAACGCTCACTTTCCAGCCGCAACTTTTCCATACCGCAGATCCCCTTACGTCAATTGCGTATCCTATCTTTTCAATGGGATCTTTCTAACGCCGGTATTTAGAGTCTTGGCTGAAGTGAGCGTTAGAAATCTAACGACAAAACTCCAGCCGCAGCAAAAAGCCAGGAGTTAAGAGCTTTCTGTGCTAACGCCGGTTCATAAAGCTCTTAACTACTGTGCTCTAAAGTACACTAACACCCATAAACTACCTATGTACCCCTAAACCGAGGCCCCCCCACATCGCCGCCACTCTATTAAATTTTTTTAACCCCTAATCTGCCGACCGCACACCGCCGCCACTTACATTATCCCTATGTACCCCTAATCTGCTGCCCCTAACACCGCCGACCCCTATATTATATTTATTAACCCCTAATCTGCCCCCCACAGCGTCGCCTCCACCTACCTACAATTATTAACCCCTAATCTGCCGACCGGACCTAACCGCCACTATAATAAATGTATTAATCCCTAATCCGCCTCACTCCCGCCTCAATAACCCTATAATAAATAGTATTAACCCCTAATCTGCCCTCCCTAACATCGCCGACACCTAACTTCAAGTATTAACCCCTAATCTGCCGACCGGACCTCGCCGCTACTCTAATAAATTTATTAACCCCTAAAGCTAAGTCTAACCCTAACCCTAACACCCCCCTAAGTTAAATATAATTTAAATCTAATGAAATAAATTAACTCTTATTTAATAAATTATTACTATTTAAAGCTAAATACTTACCTGTAAAATAAACCCTAATATAGCTACAATATAAATAATAATTATATTGTAGCTATTTTAGGGTTTATATTTATTTTACAGGCAACTTTGTATTTATTTTAACCAGGTACAATAGCTATTACATAGTTAAGAACTATTTAATAGCTACCTAGTTAAAATAATTACAAAATTACCTGTAAAATAAATCCTAACCTAAGTTACAATTAAATCTAACACTACACTAGCAATAAATTAATTAAATAAAATACCTACAATTATCTACAATTAAACCTAACACTACACTATCAATAAATAAATTAAATAAAATACCTACAAATAAATACAATTAAATAAACTAACTAAAGTACAAAAAATAAAAAAGCTAAGTTACAAAAAATAAAAAAAATAATTACAAACATAATAAAAATATTACAACAATTTTAAGCTAATTACACCTACTCTAAGCCCCCTAATAAAATAACAAAGCCCCCCAAAATAAAAAAATGTCCTACCCTATTCTAAAATTAAAATAGAAAAGCTCTTTTACCTTACCAGCCCTTAAAAGGGCCTTTTGCGGGGCATACCCCAAAGAATTCAGCTCTTTTGCCTGTAAAAAAAAAACATACAATACCCCCCCCAACATTACAACCCTCCACCAACATACCCCTAATCTAACCCAAACCCCCCTTAAATAAACCTAACACTAAGCCCCTGAAGATCTTCCTACCTTGTCTTCACCATGCCAGGTATCACCGATCGCTCCAGGCTCCGAAGTCTTCATCCAAGCCCAAGCGGGGGCTGGAGATCCATCATCCGGCTGAAGTCTTCTATCAAGCGGTGGCTGAAGAGGTCCAGAAGAGGCTCCAAAGTCTTCCTCCTATCCGGGCAGAAGAGTAGATCCGGACCGGCAACCATCTTCCAAGCGGTCACAAGCGGCTCCATCTTGAAGACCTCCGGCGCGGATCCATCCTCTTCTTGCGACGTCCTAAGTCCGAATGAAGGTTCCTTTAAATGACGTCATCCAAGATGGCGTCCCTCGAATTCCGATTGGCTGATAGGATTCTATCAGCCAATCGGAATTAAGGTAGGGAAAATCTGATTGGCTGATTGAATCAGCCAATCAGATTGAGCTCACATTCTATTGCCTGTTCCGATCAGCCAATAGAATGCGAGCTCAATCTGATTGGCTGATTGGATCAGCCAATCGGATTGAACTTGAATCTGATTGGCTGATTCCATCAGCCAATCAGATTTTTCCTACCTTAATTCCGATTGGCTGATAGAATCCTATCAGCCAATCGGAATTCGAGGGACGCCATCTTGGATGACGTCATTTAAAGGAACCTTCATTCGGACTTAGGACGTCACAAGAAGAGGATGGATCCGCGCCGGAGGTCTTCAAGATGGAGCCGCTTGTCACCGCTTGGAAGAAGATGGTTGCCGGTCCGGATCTACTCTTCTGCCCGGATAGAAGGAAGACTTTGGAGCCTCTTCTGGACCTCTTCAGCCGCCGCTTGATAGAAGACTTCAGCCGGATGATGGATCGCCAGCCCCCGTTTGGGCTTGGATGAAGACTTCGGAGCCTGGAGCGATCGGTGATACCTGGCATGGTGAAGACAAGGTAGGAAGATCTTCAGGGGCTTAGTGTTAGGTTTATTTAAGGGGGGTTTGGGTTAGATTAGGGGTATGTGGGTGGTGGGTTGTAATGTTGGGGGGGGGGTATTGTATGTTTTTTTTTTACAGGCAAAAGAGCTGAATTCTTTGGGGTATGCCCCGCAAAAGGCCCTTTTAAGGGCTGGTAAGGTAAAAGAGCTTTTCTATTTTAATTTTAGAATAGGGTAGGACATTTTTTTATTTTGGGGGGCTTTGTTATTTTATTAGGGGGCTTAGAGTAGGTGTAATTAGCTTAAAATTGTTGTAATATTTTTATTATGTTTGTAATTAATTTTTTTATTTTTTGTAACTTAGCTTTTTTATTTTTTGTACTTTAGTTAGTTTATTTAATTGTATTTATTTGTAGGTATTTAATTTAATTTAATTTATTTATTGATAGTGTAGTGTTAGGTTTAATTATAGATAATTGTAGGTATTTTATTTAATTAATTTATTGCTAGTGTAGTGTTAGGTTTAATTCTAACTTAGGTTAGGATTTATTTTACAGGTAATTTTGTAATTATTTTAACTAGGTAGCTATTAAATAGTTCTTAACTATTTAATAGCTATTGTACCTGGTTAAAATAAATACAAAGTTGCCTGTAAAATAAATATTAATCCTAAAATAGCTACAATATAATTATAATTTATATTGTAGCTATATTAGGGTTTATTTTACAGGTAAGTATTTAGCTTTAAATAGGAATAATTTATTTAATAAGAGTTAATTTATTTCGTTAGATTTAAATTATATTTAACTTAGGGGGGTGTTAGTGTTAGACTTAGCTTTAGGGGTTAATAAATTTATTAGAGTAGCGGCGAGGTCCGGTCGGCAGATTAGGGGTTAATACTTGAAGTTAGGTGTCAGCGATGTTAGGGAGGGCAGATTAGGGGTTCATACTATTTATTATAGGGTTAGTGAGGCGGATTAGGGGTTAATACATTTATTATAGTAGCGGTGAGGTCCGGTCGACAGATTAGGGGTTAATTATTGTAGATAGGTGGAGGCGACGTTGGGGGCAGCAGATTAGGGGTTAATAAATATAATATAGGGGTTGGCGGTGTTAGGGGCAGCAGATTAGGGGTACATAGGGATAACGTAGGTTGCGGCGGTGTACGGAGCGGCAGATTAGGGGTTAAAAAAAATATGCAGGTGTCAGCGATAGCGGGGTCGGCAGATTAGGGGTTAATAAGTGTAAGGTTTGGGGTGTTTAGACTCTGGGTACATGTTAGGGTGTTAGGTGCAGACTTAGGAAGTGTTTCCCCATAGGAAACAATGGGGCTGCGTTAGGAGCTTAACGCTGCTTTTTTGCAGGTGTTAGGTTTTTTTTCAGCTCAAAGTGCCCAATTGTTTCCTATGGGGATATCGTGCACGAGCACGTTTTTGAAGCTGGCCGCGTCTGTAAGCACCGCTGGTATTGAGAGTTGCAGTGGCGGTAAATTATGCTCTACGCTCCCTTTTTGGAGCCTAACACAGCCCTTCAGAGAACTCTAAATACCAGCGGTATTTAAAAGGTGCGGGGGAAAAAAAGCATGCGTTAGCTACGCGGGTCTTTACCGACAAAACTCTAAATCTAGGCGTTAGTGTTTTGAGTCTCAAATTCTAGGTCCTTCAATGGTAGGTTAATTGACATAAGTCCAGGTTTCCCCATATTTATGGAGAAATTAGAGACTTGTTTGTAACTTTACAGGATATGTATTAATGCAGGCTATGATGTGGAAGGGGTCTGTAGTGGAAGGATTACATAATCCGCGAACAAGAGGCATTTTTGGGTAAGATTTCCGTATTGTATGCCTTGGATATTTGGGTTTTCCCTAATTTGTACTGCTAAAATTTCAACGGTGAGAGCGAAGAGTAGAGGTGACAGTGGACATCCTTGACGTGTGCCATTTGATATGAGAAATGATTGTGAAATATTGTTATTAACTTTAATTTTTGCACTCGGGCCATTGTATAATGCTTGAATTCTGGTTCAGGGTTTTCCATATAAAATGCCAGTCTACCCTGTCGAAAGCTTTCTCCGCGTCTGTGGAGAAAAGGGTAAGGGGAGTATTATCATCTAAAGCATTTTGCAAGTGAAGAACTCTAATTGTGTTGTTTTTTGCTTCCCTTCCATTTACAAATCTTATCAAAGGTGATACATCCAGATCAGGTAGGACTATATTTAATCGGGTTGCAAGTAATTTAGCATATATCTTCATATCTATATTTATAAGGGATATGGGTCTATAGTTCCCTACTTGGTCCATAGGTTTTCCTGCTTTTGGAATGACCCTGATTAAGGCTCCAGTAATGGTTGAGAGAAGACATTGCCTTGGTCAATGGAGGTAAAAAAGATTATATAGATGTGGACAAAGTTGGTTCTGGAGTAACTGGTAAAACTTAGCTGTGAGACCATCCGGGCTAGGGGACTTACCTGATGGTAATGCTTTAATTATGTTTTTGATTTCTTGTAATGTTATTGGGGAGTCTAGTAATTGTTTATCTTCCTCCGTGATAGAGGGGACATCTAGTGTTGCTAAATATGTTCCTATACTTTTAATTTTGTCTTGTGTTGTATTAGGGTTAAAATTATATAGTTTAGTATAGAAAGACACAAAGGCATCTGCTATGTCCTCATTTTTAGTGATTAGTTTGCCCGAGGTATGCGTAAGGGATCTAATAAAAGCGCTATAATGTTGCTTTTTAAGGGATCTGGCCAACAGACATCCTGCTTTATTGCTTTCTACAAAAAAAAATCGATTTAGTAGTGAGGGCTCTCATATGTGCATTTTGTACTAGGAATTTATTAAGGTTATTTTGCGCTAAAGTTAAGTTAGAAAGTTTTTGAGTAGATGTCGGGTCTAATTTATGGATATTTTCCTGGGTGTTAAGGTCTTTTGTTAATTAAGTGAATTGTGCGGATCTAAGCTTTCTCTGCTTGGCATTATGTTTTATTAATACACCTAGCATTTAGCATTTATATGCCTCCCAGTTGTTTGTAAGTGATGTATCTTTAGTGTATTTTATTATTTCATCTACTGTTTTCTGATTAGTGAGAATAGAGTCATTAAGTCTCCAGTTAAATGTGTTCACGGGTCTAGAAGACCATTTGAAAGTAGTGATAACCATACTGTGGTCTGACTAAGATGTATGAGAAATTCTGGAATGAATAAGATTTGTCAGCAATGTTTGATTGCAAGAAATGTAATCTAGTCTGGAATATGAATGTTGTGGAGGAGGAAAAAAAAGTGTAATCCTTTCGTGCCGTATGTACTGTCCTCCAAGTGTCAAAAAGGGTAAGGGATTGTAAAGTTGCAAAATTATTTTTCAATTGCCTGTTGCAGGGATATGATTTTCCAGTGGAGATGTCTAATGCTGGATTCATGGGGAAATTAAAATCTTCTCCCAAAATAATTGGGCCTTTAGCGATATCTAGTAACATATTGACCAGTGATTTTTAAAAAAAGGGAGTTGGTTTATTTGGGGCATAGATATTTGCCAATGTGACCGGGTTACCAAAACAAAGACCCACTAAGATCAGTATTCTACCTTCTTTATCCGTGTGTTTTTGTAGAAGCTCAAAAGGAATATTACATTTAAAGGAAATACAAACTCAATTTTTTTCTATTTGGGCCTCAACTAAAAAAATGTTGGTCAGAGCCGGCCTTTGGGCAAGGCGGGGAAGGCGACCGCCTCGGGCTCTGCAGTCAGGGGGGCCCCACACTGGCTTAAAAATATATATATTTTTTTGTTATTATTTTTTTTTCTTTTTAAGATTACGTTTTTTTTTCCAAACGTTATTTTTTTTATTTTTTGCCGCCATTTTTTTTTTAATTTTGTCCAGTGTCCAGTCCGAGTCGTTGCGACAACGAGAGTGGTGAGTCACTCACTGTCACCGTGTCTGAGTCTGACTGTCTGCCAGGTTCAGGGGGGGGCTGGCTGGGGGCATAATTTTATTGCAGGGGGTGCTGGCTGCCTGGCTGGAGGCATACTTTTATTGCAGGGGGGTCTGGCTGCCTGGCTGGGGGCATCATTTTATTGTGGGGGGGGGGGCTGGCTAGGGGCATCATTTTATTGCAGGGGGGGCTGACTGGGGGCATCATTTTATTGCAGGGGGGCTGGCTGGGGGCATCATTTTATTGCAGGGGGGCTGGCTGGGGTCATCATTTTATTGCAGGGGGGCTGGCTGGGGGCATCATTTTATTACAGGGGGGCTGGCTGGGGGCATCATTTTATTGCAGGGGGGCTGGCTGGGGGCATCATTTTATTGCAGGGGGGGCTGGCTGGGGCATCATTTTATTTCAGGGGGGCTTGCTGGGGGCATCATTTTATTGCAGGGGGAGCTGGCTGGGGGCATCATTATATTGCAGGGGGGCTGGCTGGGGGCATCATTTTATTGCAGGGGGGGCTGGTTGGGGGCTTCATTTTATTGCAGGGGGGGCTGGCTGGGGGCATCATTTTATTGCAGGGGGGCTGGCTGGGGGCATAATGTTATTGCAGGGGGGCTGGCTGGGGGCATACTTTTATTGCAGGGGGGCTGGCTGGGGGCATACTCTTATTGCAGGGGGGCTGGCTGGGGGCATAATTTTATTGCAGGGGGGGCTGGCTGGGGGCATCATTTTATTGCAGGGGGGCTGGCTGGGGGCATCATTTTATTGCAGGGGGCTGGCTGGGGGCATCATTTTATTGCAGGGGGGCTGGCTGGGGGCATAATTTTATTGCAGGGGGGGCTGGCTGGGGGCATCATTTTATTGCAGGGGGGGCTGGCTGGTGGCATCATTTTATTGCAGGGGGGGCTGGCTGGGGGCATCATTTTATTGCAGGGGAGGCTGGCTGGGGGCATCATTTAATTGCAGGGAGGGCTTGCTGGGGGCATCATTTTATTGCAGGGGGGGCTGGCTGGGGGCATCATTTTATTGCAGGGGGGGCTGGCTGGGGGCATCATTATATTGCAGGGGGGGCTGTCTGGGGGCATAATTTTATTGCAGGGGGCTGGCTGGGGGCATAATTTTATTGCAGGGGGTCTGGCTGGGGGCATCATTTTATTGCAGAGGGGCTGGCTGGGGGCATAATTTTATTGCAGGGGGGCTGGCTGGGGGCATAATTTTATTGCAGGGGGGGCTTGCTGGGGGCATAATTTTATTGCAGGGGGTCTGGCTGGGGGCATCATTTTATTGCAGGGGGGCTGGCTGGGGGCATAATTTTATTGCATGGGGGCTGGCTGGGGGCATAATTTTATTGCAGGGGGGGCTGGCTGGGGGCACAATTTTATTGCAGGGGGGCTGGCTGGGGGCATCATTTTATTGCAGGGGGGCTGGCTGGGGGCATCATTTTATTGCAGGGAGGGCTTGCTGGGGGCATCATTTTATTGCAGGGGGGGCTGGCTGGGGGCATCATTTTATTGCAGGAGGGGCTGGCTGGGGGCATCATTATATTGCAGGGGGGGCTGTCTGGGGGCATAATTTTATTGCAGGGGGGCTGGCTGGGGGCATAATTTTATTGCAGGGGGTCTGGCTGGGGGCATCATTTTATTGCAGGGGGGCTGGCTGGGGGCATAATTTTATTGCAGGGGGCTGGCTGGGGGCATAATTTTATTGCAGGGGGGGCTGGCTGGGGGCACAATTTTATTGCAGGGGGGCTGGCTGGGGGCATCATTTTATTGCAGGGGGGCTGGCTGGGGGCATCATTTTATTGCAGGGGGGCTGGCTGGGGGCATCATTTATGGCTGGAGGCATAATTGTATTTATTTTATTGCAGGGGGCTGGGGAAATCATTTTATTGCAGGGGGTTGGCCTGGGAGCTTAATTTTATTGCTATGGGTATCATTTATTGCAGGGGGGCTCAGGGCATTATTTTATTGCTGGGGGTATCATTTTATTGCAGGAGTGCTGGGAGCATCATTTTATTGCAGGGGTGTTGCTGGGGGCATCACTTTTGGCTGGGGGCATCATTTTATTGCAGGGGGCTGGCTGGGGGCATCATTTTATTGCAGGGGGGCTGGCTGGGGGCATCATCTTTTTATTGAAGGGGGCTGGGGCATCATTTTATTGCTGGGAGCATCATTTTATTGCAGGGTGCTGGGCGCATCATTTTATGGCTGGGAGCATCATTTTATTGCAGGGTGCTGGGGCATAATTTTATTGATGGGGGGCTGGGAGCATCATTTTATTGCAGGGATGCTGGAAGGAATCATTTATTGCTGGGGGCATCATTTTATTGCAGGGGAGCTGGGAGCATCAATTTATTGCTGGGGCATAATTTATTACAGAGGGGGCTGGGAGCATCATTTTATTGCAGGTGTGCTGGGGGCATCAGTTTATTGCTGGGAGCATAATTTTATTGCAGGGGGGGCTGGCTGTGGCCTAATTTAAGACTGGGGCATAATTTATGGCTGGAGGCATAATTGTATTCATTTTATTGCAGGGGGGCTGAGGAAATAATTTTATTGCAGGGGGTTGGCCTGGGAGCTTAATTTTATTGCTATGCACATCATTTATTGCAGGGGGGCTCAGGGCATTATTTCATTGCTGGGGGTATAATTTTATTGCAGGGGTGTTGCTGGGGGCATCACTTTTGGCTGGGGGCATCATTTTATTGCTGGGGGCTGGTTGGGGGCATCATTTTATTGCAGGGGGGCTGGGGGCATCATTTATTGCTGGGGCATCATTTATTACAGAGGGGGCTGGGAGCATAATTTTTTGCAGGTGTGCTGGGGGCATCAGTTTATTGCTGGGAGCATCATTTTTTTGCAGGGTGCTGGGGGCATCATTTTATTGCTGGGAGCATCATTTTATTGCAGGGTGCTGGGGGCATCATTTTATTGCTGGGAGCATCATTTTATTGCATGGTGCTGGAGGCATCATTTTATTGCAGGGTGCTGGGGGCATCATTTTATTGCTGGGAGCATCATTTTATTACAGGGTGCTGGGGGCATCATTTTATTGCTGAGAGCATCATTTTATTGCAGGGGGCTGGGGGCATCATTTATTGCGGGGGGCATCATTTATTACAGAGGGGGCTGGGAGCATAATTTTATTGCAGGTGTGCTGGGGGCATCAGTTTATTGCTGGGAGCACCATTTTATTGCAGGGTGCTGGGGGCATCAATTTATTGCTGGGAGCATCATTTTATTGCAGGGTGCTGGGGGCATCATTTTATTGCTGGGAGCATCATTTTATTGCAGGGTGCTGGGGGCATCATTTTATTGCTGGGAGCATCATTTTATTGCAGGGTGCTGGGGGCATCATTTTATTGCTGGGAGCATCATTTTATTGCAGGGTGCTGGGGGCATCATTTTATTGCTGGGAGCATCATTTTATTGCAGGGTGCTGGGGGCATCATTTTATTACATGGGGGCTGGGGGCATCATTTATTGCTGGGGCATAATTTATTACAGAGGGGGCTGGGAGCATAATTTCTTTGCAGGTGTGCTGGGGCAACAGTTTATGGGGTTGGCCTGGGAGCTTAATTTTATTGCTATGCGCATCATTTATTGCAGGGGGGCTCAGGGCATTATTTCATTGCTGGGAGCATCATTTTTTTGCAGGGTGCTAGGGGCATTAGTTTATTGCTGGGGCATAATTTATTACAGAGGGGGCTGGGAGCATCATTTTTTGCAGGTGTGCTGGGGGCATCAGTTTATTGATGGGAGCATCATTTTATTGCAGGGTGCTGGGGGCATCATTTTATTGCTGGGAGCATCATTTTATTGCAGGGCACTGGGGGCATAATTTTATTGCTGGGAGCATCATTTTATTGCAGGGTGCTGGGGGCATCATTTTATTGCTGGGAGCATCATTTTATTGCAGGGGGCTGCGGGCATCATTTTATTGCAGGGTGCTGGGAGCATCATTTTATTGCTGGGAGCATCATTTTATTGCAGGGTGCTGGGGGCATCATTTATTGCTGGGAGCATCACTTTAATGCAGGGTGCTGGGGGCATCAGTTTATTGCTGGGAGCATCATTTTATTGCAGGGTGCTGGGGGCATCAATTTATTGCTGGGAGCATCATTTTATTGCAGGGGTGCTGGGGGCATCATTTTATTGCTGGGAGCATCATTTTATTGCAGGGGGCTGGGGGCATCATTTATTGCTGGGGCATCATTTATTACAGAGGGGGCTGGGAGCATCATTTTTTGCAGGTGTGCTGGGGGCATCAGTTTATTGCTGGGAGCATCATTTTATTGCAGGGTGCTGGGGGCATCATTTTATTGCTGGGAGCATCATTTTATTGCAGGGCACTGGGGGCATAATTTTATTGCTGGGAGCATCATTTTATTGCAGGGTGCTGGGGGCATCATTTTATTGCTGGGAGCATCATTTTATTGCAGGGGGCTGGGGGCATCATTTTATTGCTGGGGCATAATTTATTACAGAGGGGGCTGGGAGCATAATT
This sequence comes from Bombina bombina, assembly GCF_027579735.1. NCBI lineage: Eukaryota > Metazoa > Chordata > Amphibia > Anura > Bombinatoridae > Bombina > Bombina bombina. Next base: position 1,189,998,052 of record NC_069499.1, read on the forward strand.
TTATTGCAGGTGTGCTGGGGGCATCAGTTTATTGCTGGGAGCATCATTTTATTGCAGGGTGCTGGGGGCATCAATTTATTGCTGGGAGCATCATTTTATTGCAGGGTGCTGGGAGCATCATTTTATTGCTGGGAGCATCATTTTATTGCAGGGTGCTGGGGGCATCATTTATTGCTGGGAGCATCACTTTAATGCAGGGTGCTGGGGGCATCAGTTTATTGCTGGGAGCATCATTTTATTGCAGGGTGCTGGGGGCATCAATTTATTGCTGGGAGCATCATTTTATTGCAGGGGTGCTGGGGGCATCATTTTATTGCTGGGAGCATCATTTTATTGCAGGGTGCTGGGAGCATGATTTTATTGCTGGGAGCATCATTTTATTGCAGGGTGCTGGGGGCATTATTTCATTGCTGGGAGCATCATTTTATTGCAGGGGGGCTGGGAGCATCATTTTATTGCAGGGGGGCTAGGAGCATCATTTTATTGCAGGGGGCTGGGATCATTTTATTGATGGGGCATAATTTATTACAGAGGGGGGCTGGGAGCATCATTTTATTGCTGGGGCATAATTTATAACAGAGGGGGGCTGGAAGCATCATTTTATTGCAGGGGCATAATTTATTACAGAGGGGGCTGGGAGCATCATTTTATTGCAGGTGTGCTGGGGTATCAGTTTATTGCTGGGAGCATCAGTTTATTGCTGGGAGCATCATTTTATTGCAGGGTGCTGGGGGCATCATTTTATTGCAGTGTGCTGGGGGCATCATTTTATTGCAGGGTGCTGGGGGCATCATTTTATTGCTGCGAGCATCATTTTATTGCAGGGGTGCTGGGGGCATCATTTTATTGCAGTGGGGCTGGGATATCTTTTATGATTTGACCACTGATTCCTATTGGTGTGGTGCATGTTACGTGAGTTGTCACTAATAAAAGCTCAATAACAAAGCTTGGCATACCATCATGTGTCACAATACCTCAATATATGGATTTAAAATTGTAAAAGTAAATACACAACAGTAATTTGCAGCTAACCAGCTTTACTTAGTTACAGTAAGTACCTGTCTGCAACTAAGCTTAAGCTATTTACACCATTTCAGTTGCTTCCCCATTTCTATACATTTTTACTTTGGGTTTTCATGGTATTAACATCTGTAAGATTATGTGGATATTGGACATCAATGTCCAATGTCTACATCAAAGAATGTAACTGCAAAGTTAAACTTTACTTTCATTGTAACTTGGTGTAACTATGGTACATTTTGTTTAAATGTAATGCCAGATTTGTTTACAGTTGCATATAAAATGCACAATGTACACTCCTAACTGCTTTCTATAATGGTTGGGGCTATGAATCAAACCATATTACAACAGGTAGCTGCCATACCTTGGTATTCTAAATAAAGCATTAACATCTTAAAAAAAAAAAAAATGTTTACAAGTATTTCTATTACACTTTAGTGTGTGTGTGTGTGTGTGGTTGGTTGGTGGGTGTGTGTGTGTAGTTGGTTGGTGGGTGGGTGTGGTTGGTGGGGGTGTGTGTGTATTTATTGTTCTGGGTAGAGGCCACTGCACTGTCATTCTGCCTATGGACCTGCACTTGCTAGGGCTGACCCTGGCGTCTCGTAATGTTCCTGTTATCATAAGAAAACGCAAAATAAGGCCCAGTTCAACTCAACTGTCCCTAATTGTCAGCATAAGTAGGGTTGCCACCCGTCCCTTAAAATACAGAATACTTATAAGTTACACATGCTGCAGGGTGGAATATGAATAGTGCTGTCCAGAAACACAATACATGTTCCTCCCTGCATACCCTGCAGCATGTGTAACTCATAAGTGTCCAGGAAAACATGGCTGAGGTGGCAACCCTAAGCATAAGCTTTCGCTGCTTTCAGACTCCCATTGATTCCTATGGTATCCGCCGCCTCCTGGGCCGGAATAGTGCCGAGCGTACCTGGTAGAAATTTGATAACTAGCAAAAGTAGTCAGATTGTACCGAATTTGCATTCGGAACATCTGTAATGACGTAAGCATCGATCCGGCGGATCGTATGTTACGTCACAAAATTCTACTGTTGCCGGTCTGTAGGGTTTGATAACTAAGGGGAATCAGGCTCGCCACAAATACGCTTCGGAATTCCAGAGTATTTGCGGTTGACGGCTTGATAAATAGATGCCTTAGTCTGAACTTCAAATGAGTAGTAGATTTTTTTTCTGACAATTTTAAAAGTTACGTATTTTTCCACTCCCCCTGTACCATGTGACAGCTATCAGCCAATCACAAATGCATACATGTACCATGTGACAGCCATCAGCCATTCACAAATGCATACACACTTATTCTTGCACATGCTCAGTAGGAGCTGGTGACTCAAAAGTTTAAATATAAAAAGACTGTGCACATTTTGTTAATAGAAGTAAATTGGAAAGTTATTTAAAATGGCATGCTCTAGCTGAATAATAAAAGTTTAATTTTGATTGAGTGTCCATTTAAGTCAGGATTCAGACTGATATGCTACAGGAAAGTTCTTTTCTGTGAAAGGCACATGTTGAGCAAAAAGAGGCTGCTTCTTAGGTGGTAACTAGCCATACAACAAGCTATTGTTTGTTCCCAGGTTGAACGCTTCTCTCTTTATTTATGAAAATAGAAATATAACAGAAAACTGAAACCATTAAACAAACAGTCTTAGCTATGCTGTTAGCTTAAATTAAGTAGGAAAGGATCAAAACTTCCAACAGCCTAGAAATAAACAGGTACTCACTCAATTTGTAGGCTCAGCAATACAAGTAGTGACCTCTAATTCATCATATTAATAATGGATTATTTGAGGAATGAAAAGAAATAAAAAGTCACATTTACTCATCTCATAATCATGGTGGTTCTTTGTCGAATTCAGTAAGATTATTTTGTCTTTTATTTTGTTTGGTGGATATTTCAGTCCATGGACATCTTTGGGGTTTAGGAGTATCTTGTCTTGGTGGCTGTCTGAAGGAGGAAGAGGATCCCTCTTCGCCTGGAAGTGAAATATTTATCAGTTTGCAAAACTTGTCAATGTCAGATAGTGAAGAACATTCAATTTTCTTTCCATTTTTCTCATTGTTTACTGACGTTGGGAATACCCACCTATAAGGGATTTTTAGTGTGTGTAAGTGGGTAGTTAGAGCTGAAAAGTCTCTGCGCTTTTGAAGGTTACTTGTTGATAGGTCCTAGAACACCTGTATGCGGTGTCCCTTGAACATTATAGCTTGTTGTTTCCTGGCGTAGGTATAGATCTCTTCTCTGTGTTGGTATTTTTGAAAATGAACAATTATATCCATTGGTGCTGATTTAGGTCGTAGGGATCGATGGGCCATGTCGAGGACTATGTCAGCCAGATCAACCCTGTTGTCTTTTGCCAGTTCAGCAAAGAAGGCTAAGGCTAAGATTACTCCACATAAAACGATTTTCCAGATCGTCTAGCTTGTCTTCAAGATCTTTAATATGCTGGTGTTGCTGTGAGACTTTAGAGGAGAGGCCTGCAACATTTTGAGACTTGACACATTCATGTTCCTCTAGTCAATCTACACTATGACAGATCATTAATGTCCTTTTTTAAATCCGCACATTCATCTTTTATGAAAGATTTAACCTGTTCAATGAGGGCTTCCATTGCTTTATATGTAATAGGGCTATCATCTCTATTCACAGGAATTGTTGGAGATGAGCATCCAGAAGCATCCCCATATCACATATGTTGTCTTCAAGAGATGTCTGTGCCAGTTCTGAATCCTTTTTGAAAAAAGTATTTACTGCACCTTGGCTATGCTGGGATTGTTTCTGCACCTTGTCGTTCTTAGTAGGTTTTCTTTGTGTCATTGTGTACAAAACTCCGCTTAATGAAAATAAGTTATTTACTGCTGGTGTCTCGGTTCTTGTTGTTGTAGGCCCTTGATACACGTTACTCCCTAGGGGATATGTCCTCACAGGACGATTGCGGAAAAGGGGATAGTGGATATGACCCATTGCTACTTTGAGCAACGGGAAAAGGAAAGGGAGCGCGTGTTTCTTATTATACTGATAGTGAGGCCTTAACGCTTCACAGGTCTTTTAAAGTGTGTCTTTCCGGGATAAATAAAAAGCAGCCTGTTGAAATAAGTCACAACACAGTGTGTAGTTAGGAATGCGTATCAAATTGTTAATGGGTGCTTTTAGTCAGTCTTTATTTTCAGAAAGGAGTATTAAAAAAATATAACTACTATTGTAGCTTTCCCAAAAGTCTGGTAGTTTTTTTCTTATGCAGAGTATAGATATATTCAGGGTGTGTTTAAGAGTTTCACATCAATGATACTTAGAATAGTAGCTTGTATCGGACTGAGTGCGATAAAGTGAGGGTGAATTTAAAACCTTAGACCGATTGGCATGCTCAGTTTATGTGGTGCTCCGGTGTGAAAGGAAGTAAAATAATACACTTACTTAGGTCCGGTGATTTAGTTAGCTTTTAGTTGCCCACCATATATCAGATGACCCTTCATATAGCTGTTTAGAATACTTCTTACAGTTGCGAGATCACTAATACTCCGGATCGGATCCCTGGCCCTCCGGAGTATATCGGTGCGTCCTGTAGGTTCAGATATGCAACGTCACACTTCAGTATGGAGTGTAGGGCTAAGTTTCAAGTATTGCCTCGTGTTATAGATCATGCTCGGCAACTAGCTGATGATATTTTCGACTTCCAACATGAGCCAAAACTGCTTAGGTCTGAGCAGCACTTGGGCGCGAGCGGTGTTATGGCCAGTTCGTGTGGCGCAGCTCAATTTACAGAGTAGGCCTCAAAAGTTTCACTCGACTGCTGATATGATTTAGACAAGCTGAAGATGGTCAACAGACACTCTTGTCACCCGGTGCAAATATACAGTTGTCTCAGATTGAAATCCAGTGTTTAAGGCTTTTTTCAAAGTCCTTTATGAATTTTTACACCCAATTTGCAGCAGGAGCCTCAGTGTGTTGCGGCCATCTTGGTCGGCCGTTCGCTCCGCCCCCTGCACAATCTTTTTATATACACACTTTCTGGGAAACAAGATCCTACTGAGCATGTGCACAAGCTCACAGGGTATATGTATACTAGTCTGTGATTGGCTGATGTGTCTCACATGGTACAGGGGGCTGAAAATGGGAGAGAAAAAAAATTGTCAAAAATATCTACTACTTATTTGAAATTCAGAGTGTTATTGCATTGTCATTTTATGATGCACTTGTTAATTATGCAATTCTACTGCAATAAGTGGTCCTTTAAATGCTCTGAAGTTGTGCTATCCTGACACTTTAAATTTAATTGCGCTCAAGCTAATGCATTTACTTTCAACTTGTAATACGCACGCTACTTCCGGTGCACACAACAGTTAGATCACCACTCGTAATCTAGCCCTAAATAGGCATTTTAACCCCTTAATTCAAATGGACATACAATATCTCACAAACTTGAGTACACACCTCACATTTTTGTAAATATTTTATTATATCTTTTTATGTGATAACACTGAAGAAATGTCACTTTGCTGCAATGTAAAGTAGTGAGTGTACAACCTGTATAACAGTGTAAATTTGCTGTCCCCTCAAAATAACTCAACACACAGCCATTCATTTCTAAACCGTTCGCAACAAAAGTGAGTACTCCCCTAAATTGAAATGTCCACATTGGGCCTCTTCCACTCCTCCATGATGACATCACAGAGCTGGTGGATGTTAGAGACCTTGCACTCCCCCACTTCCCATTTGAGGATGCCCCCACAAATGCTCAATAGGGTTTAGGTCTGGAGACATGCTTGGCCAGTCCATCACCTTTACCCTCAGCTTCTTTAGCAAGGCAATGGTCGTCTTGGAGGTGTGTTTGGGGTAGTTATCATGTTGGAATACTGCCCTGCGGCCCAGTCTCCGAAGGGAGGGGATCATGCTCTGCTTTAGTATGTCACAGTACATGTTGGCATTCATGGTTTGCTCAATGAACTGTAGCTCCCTAGTGCCGGCAGCACTCATGCAGGCCCAGACCATGACACTCCCACCACCATGCTTGACTGTAGGCAAGACACACTTGTCTTTGTACTCCTCACCTGGTTGCCGCCACACATGCTTGACACCATCTGAACCAAATACGTTTATCTTGGTCTCATCAGACCACAGGACATAGTTCCAGTAATCCATGTCCTTAGTCTGCTTGTCTTCAGCAAACTGTTTGTGGGATTTCTTGTGCATCATCTTTAGAAGAGGCTTCCTTCTGAAATGACAGCCATGCAGACCAATTTGATGCAGTGTGCAGCGTGTGGTCTGAGCACTGACAGGCTCCCCACACCTTCAACCTTTGGTCAACCATGGTGAGGCCTGTTCTGAGTGGAACCTGTCCTGTGAAACCGCCAGGGCCACCATCAGGGGGTGACAGGGGTGACTCCTGTCAGGGACCCACTGGGCCAGGGTGCCCCATGAGGCAAGCACAACTATTATTTAAAAAAAAATTGGCAGCCACTAGAGGGTGCTACAGCAGAGTGCTATTGAATGTAGGAAATGTCATTACAAGAAGTAAAGCATTAGCATTTGAGAGGATTTCTGAGTGTGCACTAAACCACTATGCAGCGTGTAAGACAGACTTTGCACTTACGTTTGTACAGTGTGTGCCTGAGTCAGACGGCAGATCACTTTCATTTGCAGAGGAGTTAGGACTTACTTAGTAAAGGTTTTTTATTTCTTTGTACAATTTCGGATTTTAACTTCAGTGTGGTAGTAGTTATATGGTGGGGCCAGGGGTCCATAAAAACACATTTATTTTTTTAGCAATATGCAGCAGTGTATTTAGGATTATTTGACAATGCTTTAGAAATTCTATATTTAAAACCATGCAGAAATGTTTCCTCCTCAATACACAAATGGTAGGTGCCCTTTTGGCAGATATGAGTTTTTTTTTTATTATATTATTTTAAATATTTATTATATTATATATATATATATTAATTCCAGTTTACTGTCCCTTTATGCAAGGACTTTCCAGATGCCAGAAGGCATTTTATCTAAGATTTTTACATCTGCATAAAATGTTATACTATCAGGCGAAGATTGCTCAGTGTTTGAAATTTGACAGGTTAACTTGACACTTTTCAGTTTACACTACAGCTGACTTAATTTTGAAATACATACAAACAAGCCTAAATCCTGCATTTAACCAGATTTAATGGTGAGTACCACAGCTTATGGTTCCACCAAGACCATATAGAGTACAGCATTTTTAAAATCCATAAGTACAGCTGACACATTTGTACACCATATTTGAAGTGGTGCTCTTGGTTGGGGAAAATGGGGGGAAAGAAACCCCCAAACATATGTCAACCCTTAAAAAGTACTTTTCTTCATCTACCTATTCTGTCAGATCATTAATGTACAATTTTGAATTTACAGAATTATTTTTGTTTGCACATTTACAAACATGATTCTTTAAAAAGTGATCTCTTAATTTCTGCTATTTTTTTTTATCATGCATGTCACACACTGTTGATTTAGGGGATGCAATGTGCAGAAATTTTATCTCCTGTGAGTGTTTCTGTGGGTGTCTGTGTTTATGTCTTTGTGCGTTTGTTTGTGTCTCTATGAGTGTGTATGTATTTTTTTTCTGTGGGTCTCTCTTTGTGCATTTTCTGTGGATGTCTCTGTGAGGGTGTGTATGTATGTCTGTGCATTTTCTATGGGTGTCTCTGTGAGGGTGTGTATATGTATGTTTTTGTGTATTTTCTCTAGATGCCTCTGTGAGGGTGGGTGTGTATGTCTGTGTGTTTTCTGTGGATGTCTGTGAGGGTAGGTGTATGTATGTATGTCTGTGTTGTCTGTGGATGTCTCTGTGATGGTGTGTGCGTATGTCTGTGTGTTTTCTGTGGGTGTCTCTGTGAGGGTCTGTGTATGTCTTTGTGCATTTTCTGTGGGTGTCTCTGTGAGAGTGTGTGTGTGTGTATGTCTGTGTGTTTTCTGTGTATGTCTCAGTGAGGGTGTGTGTATGTATGTCTTTGTGTGTTTTATGTGGGTGTCTCTGTGTGTGTGTATGTTTTCTGAGGCTGTCTCTGTCGGTGTTTCCTTAGGTGTATGTACAAGTTTGTGTTTGAGTTTGTGTGTGTGTCCATTGTCTGTTCCTTTTAAGGACATTTTGACCTTACTACTGATTATTCAGATCTTTCTACAGATTTTTAGACTAATGAGATCTTTCCGGAAGTCACCAATCCACTATTTAACCTTAAAATTATTGTTTAGGCAGTTCAGGGCCCTTCCTTTCAGCCACTGCATGCTGTTGTCAACATTTAATTGGCATCTTTCTTGACAAAAAGATAATCAAAACTCCATATTTTGTCTTGTAAATCTCAATTTTTTGACAAAACTGTAGTCTTCCTCATTACTTGTCAGGTTAATGTAAACAAGTGCTGAGTATCTGTTTGGGTGTCTGTGTCTGAGTGTGTGTGTTTCTTTGCGTGTCTGCTAGAGTATCTATATGTGAATCCTTATGTGTGTGTGTGTGTTTCAGTGTATGAGTGTGTCTGTGTGTTTCTGTGTTTGTGTGTTTCTACCTTTAAAACATTTCCAAGTTTAACTACACTTAAAGGGACACTGAACCCAATTTTTTTCTTTCTTGATTCAGATAGAGCATGCAATTTTAAGTAACTTTCTAATTTACTCCTATTATCAATTTTTTTTTTCGTTCTCTTGCTATATTTATTTGAAAAAGAAGACATCTAAGCTTTTTTTGGTCCAGTACTCTGGACAGCACTTTTTTTATTGGTGGATGAATTTATCCACCAATCAGCAAGAACAAATCAGGTTGTTCACCAAAAATGGGCCGGCATCTAAACTTACATTCTTGCATTTCAAATAAAGATACCAAGAGAATAAAGAAACTTTGATAATAGGAGTAAATTAGAAAGTTGCTTAAAATGTCATGCTCTATCTGAATCACGAAAGAAAAAAAAAATTGGGTTCAGTATCCCTTTAAGAATAAAGTGCCCTAAAGGGGCCCTAAAATTTCTAGTGGTGGCCCTGGAAATGTGACCACCATGCTGCAGCTCAGTTTCAGGGTCTTGGCAATCTTCTTATAGCCTAGGGCATCTTTATGTAGAGCAACAATTCTTTTTTCCAGATCCTCAGGGTTCTTTGCCATGAGGTGCCATGTTGAACTTCCAGTGACCAGTATGAGAGAGTGTGAGAGAGATAACACCAAATTTAACTCACTGCTCCTCATTCACACCTGAGACCTTGTAACACTAACGAGTCACATAACACCGGGGAGGGAAAATGGCTAATTGGGCCCAATTTGGACATTTCCACTTAAGGGTGTACTCACTTTTGTTGCTAACGGTTTAGACATCAATGGCTGTGTGTTGAGTTATTTTGAGGGGACAGCAAATTTACACTGTTATACAGGCTGTACACTCACTACTTTACATTGTAGCAAAGTGTCATTTCTTCAGTGTTGTCACATGAAAAGGTATAATAAAATATTTACAAAAATGTGAGAAGTGTACTCACTTTTGTGAGATAGTGTGTGTGTGTGTGTGTGTGTGTATATATATATATATATATACACACATATCATGCAGTACTTTGCCTATCGTACCGCATGACGTATATATACACGTCCGAGCTGCCCGAAGCTCCAGTAGTCCCGACTGTAAAGATACAGCTGAGAGCTGGAGTTCCTGAGCTCTAGGCATCTGCCTGCAAATGGAACTGGAGCAGGATCATTGCTGCGATTCCTTCTGAAGGCAGATACAAGACCGTTACAAACTATCTTCTGAGGGAGGTGGGAAGGTCCAGCAGTGGAGGAGGGAGGGAGGAGAGAGAGGGAGGGAGTGGCATGGGCCCTGCACTGAAAAAAAAATGGAGGGAGGGATGGGAAGCTACATTACAGAAAAAATGTGGGGTGAGGGGGATGGGGTGCCCTAGCTGGATGGGGGGACCACTAGACTAAATAAAAATTAATAAATTAATAAAAATTAATATATATATATATATATATATATATATATATATAAAATAAACATAGGTTCTGCCAGCACTAAAGATGGCCGCATTTAGTGGGAGAGGGAGGGTTAGAGAGCTATTTCGGGGGATCAGGGAGGTGGGAGGGTTGAAGATATATGAAAAAAATATATATCTATAAATAATAATAAAAAACCTAAACTGCATAAAGGGAGACTGTCTGCCAGTACCAAAGATGGTGGTGACCAGTGAGGGGTGTGGGAGGTAAAAGAGCTGTTTGGGAGGTATAAGGTATGGATCAGGGGGTGGGAAGTGTCAGGTGGAAGGGTAATCCCTACACTACAGCTAAAATTAACTTTACAATCTACCTAATTAACCCATCCAATGCCAGGAATAATAGAAGTGTGGTGCGCAGCTGCATTTGCCAAAGGCAAAGTCATGTATGTCTGCTATTTCTGAACAAAGGGGATCCCAGATAAGCTTTTACAATCATTTGTTTAATGATTGCACAAGTGGTATGTAAATAATTTTAGTGAGAAACCCAAATTATTTATTTAAATCATGGAGATGACAGTAAAAACATAGCAGAATGTTGAGTAACATGCCCCTTTTAATAAATTAGTTTTCTTTATGAATCCATGTCATATATCAGCAATTAAGCTTTACATTAATATATAAACATATATACAGTGCATACATATATATCAATATGAGATTGCATTCTTTGATTTGCTTTTTGAGCTTCCATCAAGTATTCACATATGACTCAGCTCTTCATTTTTAAACTTTTTATTATTAAAAATCATGTTATAATAAAATGTTTAAAAATGAAGAGCTGAGTCATGTGAAAAATAAAAATATATATATATATATTCACTATATAGCCGGTAGCCTAGCACTCCATCCTCATGTGTATAGCCACAGCCTGGGTGCAATCCTCAAGAAATACTATAGGGTAGCTCTGTGTGGTGGAGGGCACTCACAGGACTTTATAGGAAAGGTAAAAAGTTCAATCTTTATTTATAACATCAGCTTTACATCAAAGAATGTCGACGTTTCAGCCTTTTCAAAGGCCTTCTTCAAGACAAATCATAATCTAAGAAAAACATAAACAAAAACAATGATCCAAACCGAAAACTTCAAAGATACACCAGTGACAACCCACCACCAAAGATGGTACTTAGTACCACCATAGAATATGAGCAAAGCCCAATAGTGGACTTATATACTAAAAGCCAGGGAGAAAAGAGATATGTATAGAACCCCTAGAAGAAGAAAACAGCAAAACAAAAGAACACCAAATCAAAACCAAAACAAACTAAAGGGAAGCTACATAGAACTACCAAAAAATAGAATACAGAATGGACAACATACACACAGTGATCCCTAGCAGATAGTGACCCTAACACCCCCCTCTATGGGGAATCAAACTATATTCCAGCTGCCATACCTTTAAATGCATACATGTGATAATCACGGACAATCACTTAACATATCCTCACAGTCTGTCAACTATCCAGAGTATCCCCTATCAGACTAATGCCCCAGAGGCGTTCACGGTATTAACATGATCACTAGCTCAGAACCCATAAAGGGCACATCGCAGATATGACTACGGTCTCATAGGGGAATCCCACAATTATCGCCAAAAGCACTCCTAACTACAGACATACATGCCGCTGCACGCCGGCACTCAGAAAACCCATAGTAGAGTAGTTTCGAATTCAAGTCCCCAGGCGTGGACCATAAGACCCATAACTCACAGGTATGTATGCAGATACTATACAGATACCCCACAAACAACAGATTATATCAAGACCCCCACAACGCGCATACCGCCATATAATGAAAAATGAAGAGCTGAGTCGTGAAAAAAATAAAAAATAAAAATATATATATATTCACATATGACTCAGCTCTTCATTTTTAAACATTTTATTATAACATGATTTTTGTTTATATATATATATATATAGACACACACACACAGTGGTTTTGTACAATGTAAAAAATTACTATAATAAACTCTGTAATACAAGTATACAGTGGGTATATACAATCATGCAGTGTATAGAAAGATGATACAGTAAAGAATTACATTCATACAGTGCTGATATACTACATAAGGCTACCACATAAAGCTGTAACTTTTCCATATGAACCAGGTACTAACGGAATAAAAGTTTAAGACCACCAAGTTGGAAAGAACATATAAACTTTAAATAGTGTTATTTAAAGAGGAAGCAAAAGAGTTCCTTCTTCTGGCAAGCACCAACCCACAACCCAGGATTGTGGTTATAACATAACATTTGCCTTGCCCATGAACGTACAAAGTGCATCCAGATGCCCTCAAAGCATTTTCAGCCATTACATACTGGCACAGCTTCAGCTCAGCCATTCTGTTGCCACCTATCCACCAGCTTACAATTCTTGCCAACAGCTACATTCCAAAGAAATGATAGGCAGCCATGACCTAAACTAGCAGAGGGAACACAGTTACAAAAGATATTCCGAAATAAGGAACATGTTAAACATGTTTATGTTGCAAACAGTTGGAATGCAATTATACAGCAAATTAAAGGAACAGTCAAAATGAAGCTTTCATGCTTTAGACACAGCAGCAATTTTAAACAATTTTCCAATGTACCTCTATTATCTATGTTTCTTCATTCTCTTGGTAACCTTTAATGAAAAGCATACCCAGATAGGCTCAGGATCAGCTATGCACTAGTGGGAGCTAGCTGCTATTTGGTGTCTGCACATTTTTGCCTCTTGTCATTGACTTACTCTATGTGTTTAGCTAGGTCCTAGTAGTGCATTGATGTTTCTTCAACAAAGGATACCAAGAGAATGAAGCAAATTTGATAACAAAAGTAAATTGGAAAGTTGATTAAAATTGTATGATCTATTTAAACCATGAAAGAAAAAAAATTGGATTTCATGCCCATTTAACTACAGGAGAAAATCACCTGTACAACACATGGTATTGATTAAAAAAAATTACTGATTGTTCTCCAATCTGCTCCAACAAAACTCAATGGCGTTGATGAATAATTCAGCACTCTACAAATAACTGATAACAATAATAGCTACAAAAGGCAATTCTTAAAATGTTACAATACTGCTACCTCAATGAAAAAGTGAAGGTACAATGTCAAAATATGAGCAACTTTACAATTCTAGACCATAAAAACCTTCCAAAAAGTGTTAGTAATATTAAACACTATGGGCTAGATTACAAGTGGAGCACAAAATATTTTGCTAGGTGTTTACGATTGATTACGCTCCTTTTAAATTGCGCTAATATTACAAGTGGAACGAAATTTTGATTTTGCTAGTGCAATCTTGATTTACGCTAGAATCCTAACCGCGATTTCAGAGCTGTGGATAACTGTTTTGCAAAATTAAAAAGTTACACAAAACACTTCAAAAATACGTTACAAAGTACAGTTACACTTATATTAACACTGTCTAATAAAAAATATTTTTCTCCAAAAATATTTCACACAAAAGTTATAAGGGCTCAAAGATATAAATTCTCGGCCGCCAAAGGGCTTTAACATTGAGATACATACATATACATCTCTAAAGATGGATATGTATGTATATGTATGTATATGTGTGTGTATGTGTATATGTATATATATGTATATAATGTGTCTCTATGGGGCTGAATTATCAAATGCCGGCCTGACATGATTCGATGTAGCATCCGCATACGCTGTCGGCATTTAACATTGCACAAGCAGTTCTGGTGAACTGCTTGTGCAATGCTGCCCCCTGCAGATTCGCGACCAATCGACCACTAGCAGGGGGGTGTCAATCAACCCAATCGTATTCGATCGGGCTGATTGCTGTCCGCTGCCTCAGAGGCGGCAGACGAGTTAAGGAGCAGCGGTCTTAAGACTGCTGCTTCTTAACTCCTGTTTCGGAAACAGGGATATTCAGGGACATTCGGCTCTTGATAATTTGGCCCCATAATGTGTACATATATTTATATGAGTATATATGTATATACACATAAACACATACAGTATATATGAATACATATATAGGGGTAGATTTATTAAGCAGCGGAAGCTGCTTTCTACGCCCATCGTTTCTGATCCGCCAGAAACGGAAGGTAAGGCCGCTGCTCCTTAACTTCTCTGACAACTTTTAGATGGCGGACTGAAATTATCCCGATCCGATCGGGATGATTGGCATGCCCTGCTAGTGGCCGATTGGCCGCCGGTGAGCAAGGGGCGGTATTGCACAAGCATTTCACTAGATATGCTTGTTGAATGATAAATGCCAACAGCGTATGCTGTCGGCATTTAGGGAGGCCGAGTGGACATGATTCACTACAGCGAATCATGTCCGCTCGACCTATAATAAATCTACCCCATAGACTTATATAGAAGTGCATTAGAGCCTTTTGTTGTAAAGTTGATGAAAACATGTAAAAGCATTTTTATGCAATATTCATATTTAATAAAGGTTTTAACTATGTATTTACTGTAAATATTTTTCATTCCAATGTTCTGCACATAGCAATATATGTTCTATGTATTTCTAAATAGATATTCATATATATATATATATATATATATATATATATGTGTATGTATATATCCATACCTTTATATAATATATATATAATCATCTATAGGTATAAATATATATTTGTTTAAAAAAACATCAGATATATTTAGAAATATTTCTTTATGAATAAATAGAACATATTTCGTTATGTAAAGAACATTGGAATGAAATATTCTTAAAGGAACATTAAACCCACATTTTTTTCTTTCATGATTCCGATAGAGAATACCATTTTAAACAACTTTCTAATTTACTTCTGTTATCTAATATGCTTTATTCTCTTGATATTCCTTCCTGAAAAGCATATCTAGATAGGCTCAGTAGCTTCTGATTGGTGGCTGCACATATTTGCCTCATGTGGTTGGCTCACCCATGTGCATTGCAATTTCTTTAACAAAGGATATCTAAAGAAGGAAGAAAATTAGATAATAAAAGTCAATTGAAATGTTGTTTAACCCCTTAAGGACCAGCGACGTACCCTATATGTCACTGGCCTTTTTTGGGGACTTGATTGTTTTATAGCGCGGTCTTGCCACCAGCGTTGAGACTGCTCTATTCCACAAAGCCTGCTGGAGGGAGTGCATTAATAGCGTGTTCTTGCTAGACTTGTGCTATTATGTCCTGAAAAAAACCTTAACGACCAGTGACATACAGGGTACATTGTGGTCATTAAGGGGTTAAAATTGTATTCTCTACCAGATTCATGAAATAAAAATGTTGGGTTTAATGTCCCTTTAATTTCATGTCAGGTTAGCACTATTAAGAAAATGTGATGGTGGTTGTGCGAGAGTCAGTGTTTTTTTCCAACTTTTTTACTGCATTGACTTCTATGGAGGATTGCGTGAACACGATTGCGATTTTCGAATTTTGACTTTTGTGTAAGTTAGGCTACCGCTGTAGAAAAAACTGTTTACTTTCAACTTGTAATACCAGCACAACCCGACTAGCTGTAACGCTCGTGGGATACTCCTCTATCAGACCAAACTCGGCTAGTAGTCTTGTTATCCCGGCGTCGAGCCGGAATGATAGGGAATATCCCAGAGCAGAGAAAGTTAATGAGATGAGGAAGGCGGCACTCACCACAGGGAGGACAGTCCCCAGTGGCAACAGCAAAGCAGTCCAAGGATGAACCACTTGAATGGTCAGGCAGGCAGGGTCTGGCAACACAAAGCAGTCCAAGGATAAACTACTAGAATGGTCAGGCAGGCAAAATCTTTATAAACTTGCGGTAATAATTGGAGAATCCCAAGAACCTCTGCAATTCCTTTAAAGAGGTAGGTTGAGGCCATTCTAGTACTGCGGTGAGTTTAGCAGGATCCATGGCAAAACCCTCCTTCGAGATGACATAACCAAGGAATTGGATTTGCTCTTGATCAAACTCACACTTTTCTAGCTTGGCTACCAAGTAAATCTCTAAGGCAAAGAAGCACCTGTCTCAACGCCTATGATGCTCCTCTAAAGTGGAAGAGAAAACAAGGATATCATCCAGATAAACGATGACAGTGCGGTTGAGGAGGTCACGGAAGACATCGTTGACAAATGCCTGGAAGACTGCAGGGGCATTACACAGCCTAAAGGGCATTACAAAGTATTCGTAATGCCCAGATCTTGTGTTAAAGGCGGTCTTCCAGGCATTTGGCCTGGAAAGATGCGAATCAGATTGTATGCCCCACGTAAGTCCAATTTGGTGAAAAAGCGAGCATCCTGGAGTGAGTCATACAGTTCGGTGATCAATGGTATGGGATAGTGATTCTTGATGGTTATGTTGTTCAAGGCCCTGTAGTCAATGCAGGGTCTGAGCCCACCATCCTTCTTACTGACAAAAAAGAAGCCAGCCTCAGCAGGAGAGGAGGAAGGGCGAATTAACCCTTTAGCTAGGTTCTCTTGGATGTACTCCTCCATGGATTTGGTTTCAGCCTTGGAGAGTGGATAAATCCCTTTAGGAAGTGGGGCTCCGGGAAAGAGGTTGATCTTGCAGTCATAAGGACGGTGGGGTGGCAGCACGTCAGCTGCTTTTTTCTCTAACACATCCTCAAAGTCTGTGTATACTGAAGGAAGGTTTGAAGGAGTCTGTATACTGGCTATGGGAATACAGGGCATAGGAATGACTTTAGCAAGGCAGGACTGGAAACAGGAGGTACCCCAGGAGGCCAGTTGTCCCTCAGCCCAGTCAAACTGTGAATTGTGTACCCGGAGCCAAGGAAGACCAAGGATGACAGGCTGTGCTGGGGAATGAATGACCTCAAACTTCAGCTGTTCAGAGTGGAGGACTCCCACAGTCAGGGTCAGGGTTGCTGACTCAAAATGGATCACGCCCGAACCAAGGGGGTGCCATCCAGGGTGGTTATTTTGAGACAATGTCTTTTCTGCAGAAGAGGCAAACCCGCTTGAATCATAAAACGGTGACCCAGGAAGTTTTCATCTGCCCCTGAATCAATGAAGGCTTGAGTGTGGACAGTATTCTAAAGGAAGGTAAGGGTAACAGGTACCAGGATCCGAGAGGAGTGAGGGGATTTTGTTGAGACCATGCTTAGAGGTACCCCAGTGTTATCCCCTAAGCATTGGCTTTTCCGGGCCGAATGTCACAGTCCTTCAGTTGGTGGGTGTTAGATCCACTATAAAACATATAGTCTTAGTCTCCTTCTTCTTTGTCTTTCAGACTCTGAAGGTTTGAAGGAGGAGAGATCCATGGGTTCCTCTACTGAGGTAACTGGAGTAGCTGAAGGGGTAGCGGTTGCTGCCAAAACTGGGCGAACAGGAGGACGGGAGGGAAAGACCCTTCTAGTTCTATCTCTCTCGCCTTGCCTTTCCTGAAAGCGAGAGTCCAGATTGATACAAAGCTCTATAAAGTCTTCCAAAGAAGAAGGAATATCATGATAAGTGAGTTAATCTTTGATGCGTTTATGGAGACCCCTCCTAAAGGCTGCCCTGAGAGCACTGCCATCCCAAGTGGTTTCCAGTGCCAAGGTGCAGAACTCAATGGCAAATTGTGCCACAGTTTTATTGCATTGGCGGAGATCCAGGAGAGAATATTCCGCAGCAGAGGTACGGCCAGAAGTCCCAAACACAGAAGACAAAGCAGAAATGAACTCATCAGCATCATGCAGGAGTATAGCATTCTGTTCCAAAAGGGGAGAGACCCAGGCTATAGCTTTGTCCTTTAGCAAGGAAATGATAAAGGTGACCCTTGACTGATGAGACTGGAAGGTGTGAGGATCATTGCGGAAGTGCAGCCTGCATTGGTTTAGAAAACCCCTGCAGTCAGTAGTACCTTCATACTTGTCAGGCAAGGGTATCCGGGGTATACTTCCAGAAGCAGAGGAAGAAGTCACAGCATTAGGAGTAGGGGCTGGTAGTGTAGCAATGGCAGCGGCATCCCTTGCTGCAACTAGTAAGGAGAGTTGAGCGGTAATAGCCTCTAGCTTGGAATCCATATTCTGCAACTGTGTGGTATAGGTTCCCAACATCTGTCCCTGAAGATAAACAGCCTGTGCCACCTCATATGGCTGCATGGCCCAAGTATAATGTAACGCTCGTGGAATACTCCTCTATCAGACCAAACTCGGCCAGTAGTCTTGTTATCCCGGCGTCGAGCCGGAATGATAGGGAATATCCCAGAGCAGAGAAAGTTAATGAGATGAGGAAGGCGGCACTCACCACAGGCAGGACAGTCCCCAGCGGCAACAGCAGAGCAGTCCAAGGATGAACCACTAGAATGGTCAGGCAGGCAGGGTCTGGCAACAGCAAAGCAGTCCAAGGATAAACCACTAGAATGGTCAGGCAGGCAGGGTTTGGCAACAGTAAAGCAGTCCAAGGATAAACCACTAGAATAGTCAGGCAGGCAGGGTTTGGCAACAGTAAAGCAATCTAAGGGCACACCACTAGAATAGTCAGACAGGCAGGGTTTGGCAACAGTAAAGCAATCCAAGGGCACACCACTAGAATGGTCAGGCAGGCAGGGTTTGGCAACAGTAGAACAGTACAGCAGAGTAAGGGTTAAGGCAGGTAGAGTAGTCAGACAGGCAGGTTCAACAACAGCAATTAATCCAGCAGTTTAAGGGTTAAGGCAGATAGAGTAGTCAGGCAGGCAGGTTCAGTAACGATATGAGGCACAAGAAAGAACGATCTGTCACACCCAGGAGCACACAAAGTAATACCTTTACTTGGGCAGTAACAGATTGTTCTTCAAAGATTTAAATAGGTGCAGATTTGCGCCACTGAGGTCCGCCCGGCATACGGAGCGTGCGGCGATGATGTCAGCGCTGCACACATCCGGAGCCGACACTGCCCCTGACAATGAACAGGGAAGGAGACGCGCCACCCCTAGCAACAGCTAAAGCGGTGCGGCGTGACACTGGCGCAAAAATGAAAATCCTAGCAGGGTTTTCACTATAGCGAAAATGCAAAATACCGCTCCACTTGTAATCTAGCTCTAAATACATTTCATGCACCTCCCTTATGGATGCCACCATTTTGTAACCTAGGTTTCATTGCAGGTATTTGCAGGAGAGTTGCTGCACATGTGAAAACACATTAGTATTCGAATTTAATGTAAGCTTTCAATTCAACATGGCAGTATCCAAGACTAGAGGGAGTTGGGGAATAACCTCAATATTATGCAATTGTGTTAGGTGTTTAATGTCCCTTTAAGCCAGAACCTGAGAATTTTATACATATTTTATTATGTCACAAGGAATTGACCGTCCTGTAAAGGCAACCTCCATACATCAATGAAACACTCTTTCCATGGAAATAATTCAAGAAGATATATTCAACAAACCCAAAACAGACGGAAAATGTGAAAGTGGTATATGATCCATACCTGATACAGCTCTAACAGCAGAAGTTACCCTCTTACTTTTATCTGGCGGAACTGGATAGGTGTGTCTTGAAGAAGGCAGACAGGGTTTTGAGACTATAAATTTGTTTGTGAATATTGCTAGGCTATAACCATTTGTTCCAGAAATTGTTTTAACTTTATGCTCTTGATGAAGGCTTCTTTTAGATGAAATGCGTTGAGCTGTATTTTAAATAAAACCTGAAGCTGCACCTGAAGATACCTTTGTGATGATTTTAATAAAAGACTTTATCTTGTGAGTATAACCAGTTTGTGCGCCTACCACATTGGCTGAAATCTGCTACACTATTGTGAGCTCTTTTATTTTGGAGGTGAAAGCAACAAGGTTAACTCAGAGGACATGGGTGGCTTAGTTCCCTGGAGGTGACACAGTGCCGCCACTTTAAACACTTTCTGCTTCTATACACGGCTTGGGAGAACCAGGGCTGGCAGCAAGCACCTGAATGGAAGTGCTAACATTGATTCATACTTTATCCTTTCTAATACTCCCTCATTAGTTTAAATGACATTGTGAAGTCCCACAGGGTTCCACCTTATCTCCCATGTGCAGTGTATATGCCTCCAATGGGAGATATCTTAAGACAGCATGGCCTCAGTTATACAAAAATAGAGAAGCGCCTAACCTGGGAATGAAAATTAGCATAATATATTGTTCTATGGCTAGTTACCACCATAGGAGCAGCCTCTTTTTGCTCAACAAGTGCCTTTCACAGAGAACTTTCCTGTAGTATATCAGTCTGGTCCTGACTAAACAGTACAGTCCGGTCCAGAAATACCAGGCAATTCCTCTATGAATAAGAGAAATGGTAAAACCCCAGATGTATGTTTCAAAATATATTTTGAGGCAGGACTGTACTGTTTAGTCAGGACCGTACTGTTTAGTCAGGACCAGACTGATATACTACAGGAAAGTTCTTCTCTGTGAAAGGCATATGTTGAGCAAAAAGAGGCTGCTCCTAGGGTGGTAACTAGCCATAGAACAATCTATTATACTATTGTTCGTTCCCAGGTTAAGCGCTTCTCTCTTTTTGTATAAGCATGGCCTCAGCTACCACTGTTATGCAGATGATTCACTAATATAAAGCTCCTTCGAGCTAAACTCAAATGTTCCGGTAGAAACAGTCAATAAATGTCTTGCTGATCTCCTGGAATTAATGAATGCCAGTTGGTTTAAACTAAACACAGATAAAACAGAAGTACTTATGATGGGTAGATATAGTATGATAACTAAGCTGCACCAAGATTAACAAATTGGGCTAGAATGTGGAGGATCAAAACTATAAACCTCAAATCTAGCAAGAAATCTTAGCGTTATGCTTGACATTGAACTTTCCCTGAAACATTACATATCAGCCACAGTACAAGCCTCATTCTTTAATTTAAAGAATATAGCCAGTCCCAGTGTTGGAGATTTTATACGGGTTATAAGCTTACTCCTTGCTAAACCTGTTTGGAGGGTCTCATTTGTATTTCAACATGGCGAGTGCCGCAAACATGAAGGACTTATTCTTGGCTCTGCTGTGAACTTGATCCACTATGAAGCAGGATAAACTTATCACTAGTAGGTTCTGCTCCCAGAGACATTGGGCAAAATACTGAACTCTAACACTTACATTAAGTTTGCTGCTTATATTTCCCTAGATGTTTGTTTCACAAATTTGCTTACTCCCATGTTATTAAATGGATTAAACAGTATATATGCTCATGTTGTTCTACATAGGACTGGTTTATATCTTGTTTGCATACGATTATAAGGTTAATCCCAGTTGGAAGTAATTTTAAGCCCTGTTTTAGACCAATTCATGTGCTGCATAGAAGATTTGCATTCAGAAAGTTATATATTCAGTTATGTCTGTTTTCACTAGGATATGGCTTCTAATTGGGTGTGCTGCTGCCTACGGCCGGGGCAGCGTGACGCCTGTGTTACTATAGTGTATGACTTCATGGAAGAGCTCTCTACCATGCTCTACACTGTAATAAAAATTACCCTATATAGGTGGTGATGCTACTATCTTATAATAGAGTTCTAGGTATGATGTCCATGTCCTATGTGTAGCTGCTAAGTAGGTACAGCAAATACATGTACATTTTTACCAACCCACTCCATATCTAACGTGCTGCCACTTAATCAGTTCCCATTTTCATATACTCTCATAAACTTAAGCCCGGTTTGCCCCGTTAAGCTTTCATGGTAAACCTCTATTATAATTGGTTTCCTCATCCTAATATGATGTATACACTCATATTATAGACCATTCTAATTGGCATCAAATGATTATATATTTTATTAAGTTTCCTTACAGAAGGAGCTTTATCTTCATTAATATCTACTATCATTATCATAACTTTTAGTCTATACTATCCACCATGCCTAAATGACCACCTCCCCCCCCCCCCCCCATTTCCATATAATGTACCTTCCTGTTAGGAGGGACTTTTTAAGCGGTCTCTCTTTCAGGTACCGCAATCTTAAATATTGAAAGTACTAATGTGACATTCCATTGTATCATTTCTGCTGTAATACTGGTTATATATACTTATAGAATGTTCCAAAGTGTAACATAGCTAGAAGATGTGAGAGTCCTTCCGTTTATATTTGAGTTTGCCTGTAGATGTAAAAGATTCTCTTAACCTTTTCTTTTGTAAAACTGGTTGTGAATGGCTATGGAATGTTCCCCTAAACTCTGCAAGTGTTAATGTAGTATTCCTTAAATTCATTTACGTTGTATCACAAGCTACATGTACTTATAGAATGTTCCAAGATGCAAGGGGACCACTTAATTTTATGTGTTATATATGTAGTCATGCATATATGCAAAATGTTTTAAAGCAAAACTAAATCTGAAAAAGTGAGGTATTTATCATACAAGGTTAAATTTCTCTGTGATATAATGGCTATGACTATATCCCTAAAAGTATATCAATTGTGATTCTGCTTTTTGTTTTTTTACCTATGCTGGTATACTTCTTATAATGTGACATGTATGTTGTAGCATGTTTTCAACCTCAATAAAACATTAAATTATAAAAAAAAAAGAATATAGCCAGCATATGATTCCTACAGAAGATCGTCCCAGCACCTGAGTGGGAAACTCTGCGACGGCAAAGAGCCGTCATTAGCACTCAAGGGGTTAAGAAAAATTAAAAGAAACACTTAAGTTTTGGGGACATTTATATAATTAACCAGAGATCTGATATTTGGTTAATTTTATAAATGCTAATTGCTATCGCAAGCTTGCGGTAGCAATACCCAGCTGGTTATTTATTGCGCACCCGAAAACGGACAAATTTGCCCATTTGCGGGCTTGATAAATTAACACTCCACTTGTAATTTAGCCCTTAATGTTTTCCACTTTAATGTGTTCTCAATTATCTATTTTAGTTGCTGAAGTGTATTACATAGCAAATAACTCCTTTGCCTTTATTTTGCCATTTAAAATATTTTTCCTCTTGAAACCACCATCTATATAAAAATTCCAGATCAACAGCATTTGCTACAAAAAACCTAGGTAAATAAGGGTCATCAACAGAAATCAACCTCCCAGTAGGTGTGGTAAGAAAGTCCTTTGAAGGGGTGCTCCTGCACCAGCTTTGAATTAAATGAACTAACTAGCAGAAAGTCATTCAGATCATGAGCAGTTGATGACAAACCAGAAACCACAGTCATCCCTATTTTTTAAAAAAGGAACTGACCTGCAAGGACAGACATGATACAGCTCATTTTATGGAAAGCACCTGTCTATGTAGTAATGCCCTGACCAGCACAGCCTATCAAATAAAAGCAAGGTTGGTGAAGCAGCGGCATCATGAAAACTGACTCTGGTTTGTATTTTGCCAGCAGTGCACTGGGATGAAGCCAATACTTCATGCATCATTTAGGGAAACCATTTGGTGAGAAAGGTGCTGCATGAGGCAAAACATTCTTGTTTTTTTGTTTTTTTTTCTGGGAACACCACCAAGGGAAATAGCCAAATGGGGAAGAGGAGGGGTAGATAATGGGCTCTACATCATCCCCCAACATACCTTTTAATCCAGCTTCTCTCTTGCTGCTGAGGGCAATTTATAAGTTGACTGCCAATTAAATAGTCTTTGGATAGGAAAAAAGAAAATCTATATTTGGTTATTCACCAACCATATTATTATTATTATTATCGGTTATTTGTAGAGCGCCAACAGATTCCACAGTGCTATAAACATAGGCGGTATACAAGATAGCAATTATTGGGATCACATGGGTAGAGGGCCTTGCCTAGAGTCGCACTGTTGTGGTCAGCTCTTGCGAAGGTGATCTGCAAGCACTTGGGCTCTAAGGCTTACATTCTAAGGAGGTTCATGGCGGATAGCAATGGAGGAGAGGAACTTGTATAGGAAAGGTTAGTGTAGGTTGTATGCATCCCTGAACAGAAGAGTCTTTAGGGAGTGCTTGAAGCTTTCAAAACCATGGTGTAAGTGCTTCTCTAATTAATGGTGCTGTAAGGGAGAATCATGAAAATTGGTTGGCTTGTTGGGACAATTAACCTCTCTATTTATGACACTGTCTTTGCATATAAAAGCCAATAATAGAAGTAGGTTAGGCATCCGATCACTGATCCTCTGAGAAAGCACACATGCTTAATGAGAGAAATGCGTTGGTTTTTTTAGTCCTACCTGAGCAACCATACATCCACAAGCTATCATCTGGCAACCAGTAACAGCAGCTACATTGAATCTGCTGACATCAAACATATTGGTTTTGCTACAGACCGGAGATGAGAGTGTGAGCGTATGGAGGAGCCTGTGCTATAGGATTTTATATTTGTGATGTGCCTGAACATTTCTTTTATCTTGTAAGTGCATTGAGTATATGTGCTTACTATATGTTTTAATAAATTAACACGAGTCAGAGCTGTGCTGTTATATCATTTCAGATACCAGTTTTAAAAGGTTTTATACTGGATTTTTAGATCAGTATCTGTGCATATTCTTCTTTATAGTAGTGTATTTCATGCAGCTATATGAAAATTGGTGTGTACTGTCCCTTTAATATGATGAAAGATAGTGGTCTTGCAGATTGAGATAACCAATCCAAGAATGAGGTGCTTCATGAACAGGCAACTGCCATGAGTACAGACACTGAAGTATACATAGGGGGGTAGTTATCAACGTGTCAACTTTCCTGCCTTCGCCGGCCCAATACGCCCGCCTAAGCTCTCCTACCATCGCCGCTGCGGACCTGAAAAAATGTGCCTAAGTTATCAATAAATCTGTCAAAAACCCGCGCACCAAGTACGGGGCGATGAGCAGCGGACTGTGAGAGTTATCACTCATCCGATCTCACTGCTCTTCGGCTTTTTTACAGCTTTATTGCTAGCCTGTCACTAAGCACCCACACTAACTACACTGTTCTACCCCCTATACCGGCGCCCCCGGAGCCCCCCGCAACACAATAAAGTTACTAACCCCTAAACCGCCACTCCTAGACCCCGCCGCAACTCTTATAAATGTATTAACCCCTAAACCGACGCTCCCGGACACCGCCGCAACCTACATTATACCTAGTAACCCCTATCCTGCCCCCCCTATACCGCCGCACTCTATAATAAAGTTATTAACCCCTATCCTGCTGATCCCACACCTCGCCGCAACTAAATAAATAGTTTAACCCCTAAACCGCCGTGCCCGGACCCTGCCGCAACCTATATTAAATTTATTAACCCCTAATCTGCCCCCCCCTACACCGTCGCCACCTATAATACATTTATTAACCCCTATCCTGCCCCCCACTACACCGCCGCCACTGTAATAAATTTATTAACCCCTAAACCTAAGTCTAACACTAACCCTAACACCCCCCCTAAATATTAATTAAATAAATCTAAATAATATTTCTCTTATTAACTAAATTAATCCTATTTAAAACTAAATACTTACCTTTAAAATAAACCCTAATATAGCTACAATATAAATAATAATTATATTGTAGCTATCTTAGGATTTATTTTTATTTTATAGGTAACTTTCAATTTATTTTAACTAGGTACAATAGCTATTAAATAGTTATTAACTATTTAATAGCTACCTAGCTAAAATAAAGAGAAATGTACCTGTAAAATAAAAACTAACCTAAGTTACAATTACACCTAACACTACACTATACTTTAATAAATTATTCCTATTTAAAACTAAATACTTACCTGTAAAATAAACCCTAAGATAGCTACAATGTAATTAATAATTACATTGTAGCTATTTTAGGATTTATATTTATTTTACAGGTAACTTTGTATTTATTTTAGCTAGTTAGAATAGTTATTAAATAGTTATTAACTATTTAATAACTACCTAGCTAAAAGAAATACAAAATTACCTGTAAAATAAATCCTAACCTAAGTTACAATTAAACCTAACACTACACTATCATTACATTAATTAAATAAATTAACTACAAATAACTACAATTAAATACAATTACATAAACTAACTATAGATCAGCCAATAGAATGCAAGCTCAATCTGATTGGCTGATTGGATCAGCCAATCGGATTGAACTTCAATCTGATTGGCTGATTCAATCAGCCAATCAGATTTTTCCTACCTTAATTCCGATTGGCTGATAGAATCCTATCAGCCAATCGGAATTGAAGGGACGCCATCTTGGATGACGTCCCTTAAAGGAGCCTTCATTCGTCGGTAGTCCGTCGGGAAAGAAGGATGTTCCGCGTCGGCGGGATGAAGATGGATCCTGAAGAAAGAAGATTGAAGACCCCGCTTGGAAGATGACATCGCCCGGATAGAAGACTTCTTCAGCGCCGCTTGGAAGATGACATCACCCGGATGGAAGACTTCTTCAGCGCCACCTGGAGGATCACTTCATCGGATGGAAGACTTCTTCAGCGCCCCTTGGAGGATCACTTCTGCCACTCCGGATCTCCTCTTCAGTTCCATCGGTGGCTCGGCTGAGTGAAGACGACTCAAGGTAGGATGATCTTCAGGGAATTAGTGTTAGGTTATTATAAGGGGGGTTTGGGTTAGATTAGGGGTATGTGGGTGGTGGGTTTTAATGTTGGGGGGGGTTGTATTTTTCTTTTACAGGCAAAAGAACAGTTTTCTTTGGGGCATGCCCCACAAAAGGCCCTTTTAAGGGCTTGTAGTAACTTTTTTAATGTAGAATAGGGTAGGGAATTTTTTTATTTTGGGGGGCTTTGTTATTTTATTAGGGGGCTTAGATTAGGTGTAATTAGCTTAAAATTGTTGTAATATTTTTTAAATGTTTGTAACTTATTTTTTTTATTTTTTGTAACTTAGCTTTTTTTTACACTTTAGTTAGTTTATGTAATTGTATTTAATTGTAGTTATTTGTAGTTAATTTATTTAATTAATGTAATGATAGTGTAGTGTTAGGTTTAATTGTAACTTAGGTTAGGATTTATTTTACAGGTAATTTTGTATTTCTTTTAGCTAGGTAGTTATTAAATAGTTAATAACTATTTAATAACTATTCTAACTAGCTAAAATAAATACAAAGTTACCTGTAAAATAAATATAAATTGTAAAATAGCTACAATATAATTATTAATTACATTGTAGCTATCTTAGGGTTTATTTTACAGGTAAGTATTTAGTTTTAAATAGGAATCATTTATTAAAGTATAGTGTAGTGTTAGGTGTAATTGTAACTTAGGTTAGTTTTTATTTTACAGGTAAATTTCTCTTTATTTTAGCTAGGTAGCTATTAAATAGTTAATAACTATTTAATAGCTATTGTACCTAGTTAAAATAAATTGAAAGTTACCTGTAAAATAAAAATAAATCCTAAGATAGCTACAATGTAATTATTATTTATATTGTAGCTATATTAGGGTTTATTTTAAAGGTAAGTATTTAGTTTTAAATAGGATTAATTTAGTTAATAAGAGAAATATTATTTAGATTTATTTAATTAATATTTAAGTTAGGGGGGTGTTAGGGTTAGTGTTAGACTTAGGTTTAGGGGTTAATAATTTTATTACAGTGGCGGCGGTGTAGGGGGGGCAGGATAGGGATTAATAAATGTATTATCGGTGT
Source organism: Bombina bombina (assembly GCF_027579735.1). Lineage (NCBI taxonomy): Eukaryota > Metazoa > Chordata > Amphibia > Anura > Bombinatoridae > Bombina > Bombina bombina. Next base: position 1,190,025,512 of record NC_069499.1, read on the forward strand.
AGGGGGGCAAATTAGGGGTTAATAAGTTTAATATAGGTTGCGGCGGGGTCCGGGAGCGGCGGTTTAGGGGTTAAACTATTTATTTAGTTGCGGCAAGGTGCGGGATCGGCAGGATAGGAGTTAACTTTATTATAGAGGGCGGCGGTATAGAGGGGGCAGGATAGGGGTTACTAGGTTTAATGTAGGTTGCGGCGGTATTATAGTTGCGGCGGGGTCAGGGAGCGGCGGTTTAGGGGTTAATATGTATAGAGTAGCTTGCGGTGGGCTCTGGGAGCGGCGGTTTAGGGGGTAATAACTTTATTTAGTTGTGGCGGTGTAGGGGGGGCAGATTAGGGGTGTTTAGACTCGGGGTACATGTTAGGGTGTTAGGTGTAGACAGCTCCCATAGGAATCAATGGGATGTCTGGCAGCAGCGAACATGAACTTTCGCTATGGTCAGACTCCCATTGATTCCTATGGGATCCGCCGCCTCCAGGGCGGCGGATTGAAAACCAGGTACGCTGGGCCGGAAAAGTGCCGAGCGTACCTACTAGTTTTTTGATAACTAGCAAAAGTAGTCAGAGCGGAACATCTGGAGTGACGTAAGAATCGATCTGTGTCGGACTGAGTCCGGCGGATCGAAGCTTACGTCACAAAATTCTACTTTTGACGGTCTCTAGCCTTTGATAACTAAGGCGAATCAGCCTCGCCACAAATACGCTGCGGAATTCCAGCGTATTTGAGGTTGACGGCTTGATAACTACCCCCCATAGTAATGCAAATAGCTTGGCAGCCTGCCCCTATTGCCTATAATGCTGTGGAAATACTGCCTTTGATTGGTTGCCTGCAGTTTAATTAAAAACAAAAGATTACAGCAGCAGAGCTAGAGGCTGCACAATAAGGGTATGTTTAATTTAAATTAGCAAAAACTAAACATACATATTTTAAATGACTCCCTATAACACAAAACTTCAATGGGACTAGAAATGATTTAAATGTAATGCTTTGCTTGTGTATCATTTGACAACTATTACTACGAATAGGGAAAAAAGATGTATACAGAAGTTGACAAACCAGCATACAATTTACGATTTTTCAGGACATTACTGTAAAATTTCCATCCCTGAATGCATATGTGCAATCGAGCAGGCCAATCTAGCAGTTTAGAAATACCTTCATACATAGCAGAAATATTGTCACACAGTGTATAAAATGATCATGATCATTTAAAAAAGAGGTAGGAAAAGAGTGCTAAAAGATACGAAAAATCCTGCTGACCTCGGTTAAATCCCTTAGGTATTAACTAATGAGACAAAGCTATAAAAGAGAGGCAGCGCTAAAAAGCACAGAAAAAAAAGAGTTTATATAAATATATGTGTGAAATCTTCAATGGGGATAAAACAATGGGAATGAAAAAAGTAATAATCACGAAAATTAAAGGCTGAAGGGATCGTTAAAGTTAAAGGGACGCTCAATCAAAACTAAACTTTCATTATTCAGATTGAGCATGCCATTTTAAACAACTTTCCAATTTACTTCCATTAACAAAATGTGCACATTCTATTTATATTTAAACTTTTTGAGTCACCATCTCCTACTGAGCATGTGCAAGAATAAGTGTGTATGCATTTGTGAATGACTGATGGCTGTCACATGGTACGTGTCTGCATTTGTGAATGGCTGATGTCTGTCACATGGTACAGGGGGAGTGGAAAAAGACATTGAAGTTCAGACTAAGTGCTATTGCATTGTCTTGTTATCTTGCATTTGTTGATTATGCAAATCTTATTTAAAAATTACCGGACGTCTCCCTATAAAATTAAAAACAGTACAAAATGGTAATCTTGAAATAAACCCTCTTGTAGGAGGAGAGAGTGGGGAAAAACTTTGCAAATATCAGAATATTTGCCTATATAGAAACAGGATCCATAATAAAAGACCGAAGTCTCTTTATGAATGAGGCATATGAATCTAAGTGACAAAAGTTAGTGTCTATATTTATTATGGATCCTGTTTCTATATAGGCAAATATTCTGATATTTGCAAAGTTTTTCCCCTCTTTCTCCTCCTACAAGAGGGTTTATTTCAAGATTACCATTTTGTACTGTTTTTAATTATATAGGGAGACGTCCCGTAATTTTTAAATGATATTGTGTCATATATATATATATATATATATATATAAAATTGTATCAGTTAACCTTAACGATCCCTTCAGCCTTTAATTTTCGTCATTATTACTTTTTTCATTCCCATTGTTTTATCCCCATTGAATATTTCACACATATATTTATAAACTTTTTTTTCCGTGCTTTTTAGCGCTGCCTCTATCATTTATAAAATGATCATGAAACACATGTAATAGTATCACACAGTATGATGATATACAGTTTAATTACATAGGCCTAGATTTAGAGTTGGGCGGTAGCCGTGAAAACCAGCGTTAGAGGCTCCTAACGCTGGTTTTGGGCTACCGCCGGTATTTGGAGTCAGTCAGGAAAGGGTCTAACCCACATAATATAGCTACAATATAAATTATAATTATATTATAGCTATTTTAGGATTTATATTTATTTTACAGGTAACTTTGTATTTATTTTAACCAGGTACAATAGCTATTAAATAGTTAAGAACTATTTAATAGCTAAAATAGTTAAACTAAGTTACAAAAAATAAAAAAATATTTACAAACATTAGAAAAAAATTACAACAATTTTAAACTAATTACACCTACTCTAAGCCCCCTAATAAAATAACAAAGACCCCCCAAAATAAAAAAATGCCCTACCCTATTCTAAATTACAAAAGTTCAAAGCTCTTTTACCTTACCAGCCCTTAAAAGGACCTTTTGTGGGGCATGCCCCAAAAAATTCAGCTCTTTTGCCTGTAAAAAAAAACATACAATACCCCCCCCAACATTACAACCCACCACCCACATACCCCTAATCTAACCCAAACCCCCCTTAAATAAACCTAACACTAAGCCCCTGAAGATCTTCCTACCTTGTCTTCACCATGCCAGGTATCACCAATCGTTCCAGGCTCCGAAATCTTCATCCAAGCCCAAGCGGGGGCTAGACATCCATCATCCGGCGGCTGAAGAGGTCCAGAAGAGGCTCCAAAGTCTTCATCCTATCCGGGAAGAAGAGGCAATCAGGACCGGCAACCATCTTGATCCAAGCGGCATCTTCTATCTTCATCCGATGACGACCGGCTCCATCTTGAAGACCTCCACCACGGACCCATCTTCTTCTTCCGACGACTTCCCGACGAATGACGGATCCTTTAAGGGATGTCATCCAAGATGGCGTCCCTCGAATTCCGATTGGCTGATAGGATTCTATCAGCCAATCGGAATTAAGGTAGGAAAATTCTGATTGGCTGATGGAATCAGCCAATCAGAATCAAGTTCAATCCGATTGGCTGATCCGATCAGCCAATCAGATTGAGCTCGCATTCTATTGGCTGATCGGAACAGCCAATAGAATGCAAGCTCAATCTGATTGGCTGATTGAATCAGCCAATCGGATTGAACTTGATTTTGATTGGCTGATTCCATCAGCCAATCAGAATTTTCCTACCTTAATTCCGATTGGCTGATAGAATCCTATCAGCCAATCGGAATTCGAGGGACGCCATCTTGGATGTCGTCCTTTAAAGGAACCGTCATTCTTCAGTTGGACGTCGGAGGAAGAAGATTGATCCGCGCTGAAGGTCTTTACGATGGAGCCGTTCCTCATCGGATGAAGATAGAAGATGCCACTTGGATCAAGATGGTTGCCGGTCTGGATCGCCTCTTCTTTTTTTTGCTGCAGCATTTTTAAACGTAAATAGAAACATTGTTTTTATATATTTTTTATTCTTTCATATATTTTTTTATTTTTTATTCTTTCATATATTTTTTCATTTTTTCAATATTTTTTCTTATCTTTTTCTTTTGTTCACTTTTTTTCTGAACTTTTTGAATTTCTACTATATTGAAAATAGTTTTTTTGTTTTTTTCTTTTTTTGAGCCTTTTTAAGTGTCTATTGATATACTTATCATATCTTTTTTGAAGTATATTTCGCTCATTGGATTCTCAACCAGCATCTAGTAAATATACATCCATACTACAGAATCCAGCAACTAAGTCACGCATCCAGTAATTGTTGGGTTTCAATACATTTTTTTATTATATTGAATACATTATTCACCATCATTATTGTGTTTCAATATATTTATTTTCAATAAAATATTTTATTTATTCACTCTTTCAAATATTCTTGTATGGTACATTTTTTTCACAAAACACTTTTTTAATATTATTACGTTGATTTACACTATTTGATCTTATAAAATTATTTACTTTTTTATTCATTTCAAGACAGCTAGCCGTAGGCGCCACCTCTAACTCTTCCTGTTGTCCTAAAATAAATACAAAGTTACCTGTAAAATAAATATAAATCCTAAAATAGCTATAATATAATTATAATTTATATTGTAGCTATATTAGGGTTTATTTTACAGGTAAGTATTTAGCTTTAAATAGGAATAATTTATTTAATAAGAGTTAATTTATTTCGTTAGATTTAAATTATATTTAACTTAGGGGGGGTGTTAGTGTTAGGGTTAGACTTAGCTTTAGGGGTTAATCCATTTATTACAGTAGCGGAGAGATTCTGTCGGCAGATTAGGGGTTAATAATTGAAGTTAGGTGTCGGTGATGTTAGGGAGGGCAGATTAGGGGTTAATACTATTTATTATAGGGTTATTGAGGTGGGAGTGAGGCGGATTAGGGGTTAATAGCTTTATTATAGTAGCGGCGGCGTGCGGACGGCAGATTAGGGGTTAATAAGTGTAGGCAGGTGGAGGCGACGTTGTGGGGGGCAGATTAGGGGTTAATAAATATAATATAGGGGTCGGCGGTGTTAGGGGCAGCAGATTAGGGGTACATAGGGATAATGTAAGTAGTTTACGGAGCGGCAGATTAGGGGTTAATAATAATATGCAGGGGTCAGCGATAGCGGGGGCGGCAGAATAGGGGTTAATAAGTGTAAGGTTAGGGGTGTTTAGACTCGGGGTACATGTTAGAGTGTTAGGTGCAGACGTAGGAAGTGTTTCCCCATAGAAAACAATGGGGCTGCGTTAGGAGCTGAACACAGCTTTTTTGCAGGTGTTAGGTTTTTTTTCAGCTCAAATGGCCCCATTGTTTTCTATGGGGATATTGTGCACAAGCACGTTTTTGAAGCTGGCCGCGTCCGTAAGCACCGCTGGTATCTAGAGTTGCAGTGGCGTTAAATTATGCTCTACCCTCCGTTTTTGGAGCATAACGCACAAAAAAAACCCAGCAATTCTGTGAACTCTAAATACCAGCGGTATTTAAAAGGTGCGTGGGAAAAAAAGCACGCGTAGCTAACGCACCCCTTTGGCCGCAGAACTCTAAATCTAGTCGATAGTCTCTCAGAAATACCTCTCCAGTTACGCAATGGAGAGCTGGCATTTCCGAATGCTCCAGAAGATCTAGTATAAACCATGAATACATATTTGTTACTACACAGAGCGTCTGATATATAGAGTAGGTTGGCTGGAGTCTTCAAAGCTCATCTTGAAGAAAAATAACTTTTACTCTTCAAGTTAAAGGGGCGGAAAACTCCAAAAAATATATAATGTGCATGAATAAGCAATGTTTGGGCATGTTAATAATTCTATATTTTGATTCTGAATGTATAAAGAAGTACAGCTAGCACTGAATACTGACTAGCTGATAAAAGATCTGGCAGTTTTGAAAAATAGGCCAAAATTTCTCAAAGTAAAATCCACAGAAAACTCTTTTCCCTGCTAGAAACCTGACATGAATGACATTGGATATTTATGAAAAGCTTTTGCACCAAAAAAGGGCAGAATGTAAGCTTGTTTGACAGCGTTGCTTTTGGCGCATATATTGAATGGAAATGCCTACTGTCTGTATAGACTTCAATTAAGAGTTAAATGTATGCCACTAACAAATCTATTTATCAAATATGTCTTTGCAAAACAAAAGAAACATTTCCATCTTGCCTTTTGTTGGGTGATGAGACTAATAGGGACATTGTACACTAGATTTTTCTTAGCATAAATGTATTTTAGATGATCCATTTATATAGCCCATCTGGGAGTGTTTTTGTATACAATGTATAGTTTTGCTATCTTCCTTTCCCAGCCCCTTTCACTGAGTGTCCCAGCCTAACATCATGAACAGTTCTAAATTGGGAGCTTCTAAGTAAGTTTTAAAAGGTTTTTACTGGATTTTTAGATCAGTATCTGTGTAAATTATTCTTTATAGTAGTGTATAATACATGCAGTTATATGAAAATTAGTGTACACTGTCCCTTTAAGGCAAATATAGTTGGGCGAGCCATATTTTTTTACCATTTCATTCCAGTACTCCACAGTTTGTTCCATGGAAAAATTTCTGATGTTGGCTATGTTGTATGCTGAAGTTGCCTCCAGAAATGTACAATGAAGATGTCCATTACCTGCAGCTAAAAAACATGAGTACAGAGATACAAGGAGAGTTCCCAGAATGCTCAGAACTGGATTAGATTCTTTGTCAGATAGAGAAATTGTCCAGAGAAATGCACAGAACAGTGTAGAGAAATGCATCAATTTGCATATCTGGCGATGTCAGAGGAAGAAATCTATTATAATATACATAGTGATTCCCCCTCTTGTATTTTATAATGTTATTTTTACATTCTCTTCACCTACTACAAAATATGTTTGAGACTCACTTGAGCCAAGATTAATTGAAATGCTAATATATTTATAAGTTAATAAACCTTTTGTGTTAATATATATTGCTTCTTTAATGGAGTGTTTCATGTTAGAAAATAAACAATCAAACATTTTGAATATGTGTTTTATTTTTTATTTTATTAATTGGTGTGTAGACTTTTTCTCACTTATATTAGAATCAGCTCACCAAACTGTCAATGACTTTACTTTGCACCATTTGTCTTTAGACTGTGTCATCTTTGATTAATTGGCACCCACTGTGTGTTTTGATATGCATTTTGTCATTGCCTGCACACCTTCCCATTCTGTGACTAGTGTGAATACTTGTGTCACATGGTCTTGATTAACTTTTGACCCCTAGTGACCCTTATGGGGAGAAGGAGACTCTCAGACTACCCTCTGGTTCAATCCATCATGGCTATTTGTCCTAAAGGGAGACAGCTGTGTTTTGTTGAAGATTTAGAGCACTTAGGGGTTAAAATTGCCGCACCTGTGCATAACCTACGAAATCACAGATGAAACTCCTGGCTCTTATATTCCTTCCATACCTCATTATTTCCAAAAATCACAGGCCGCACAAATTTCTTGGTTAAAACATAACAGGCCAAATTACCAGTTGAGCGCAAAATATATGAAAGTGACCTTGCATTGCATTACACGGAAGCATTGCGCTCACAAGCATGAGAACCTAGCCCTGCGAAGGGGGTAAGTCGCGCAGCGATGGGCAGCAAATATAAATATATATGTATATGAATATATACATATATATTTATGTGTTTATACACATATTAACACATAAATATATAAGTATATATAAGCATATACATATATATTTACTGGGAACACACAGTTCTCTATAGACCGCAATGTAAAGGCACTTATCAGTGCCGTTTTTTTCCCTAACATCCCACACCAACTTGCAGCCCTCATAACTGCTTCTTGCAGTTATTTTAATAAAAAATAAAGATGCTACAATTTTTATGTTTTACACACCACTGTATTTTGGGGCCAATGGGGGCACATTTATAAAATTAACCAGAGATCTGGTAGCAATAACCAGTCACTTGTAATGGCTGGTTATTTATCACGCGCCCGTAAATGGTGAATCTGTCCGTTTGTGGGTGTATGATAAATAAATGCTCCACTTGTAATCTATACCAAAATAAGTTTATCAACTTAAAGGGACAAGAAACCCAAAATTTAGATTTCATGATTCAGATAGAACATACAAATTTAAACAACTTTTTAATTTACTTCTATTATCTAATTTGCTTCATTACCTTGGTATCATTTGTTGAAAAGCATATCTAGATAGGCTAAGGAGCTTCGAGCTAGCTGATCGGTGGCTGATCTTGTATGCCCATTTTAATTGGCTTACAAATGTGTTCAGCTATCGCTCAGCATTGCTGCTTCTTCAATAAAAAGATATCAAGAGAATGAAGCACAATTGATAGAAGTAAATTGGAAAGTTGTTTAAAAATGTATAATTCATCTGAATTATGAAAATAAATAAATGTGGGTTTCATAGACAAGGCCAACTCATTAAAAGGCTAAATGCTTATGGAGTCAGTTCATTTTTATGGGTACAATTGCAATGGAATAGTAAAAAAATTGGGTGGATTAGTAACTTTTCCCCCTGACGAGTAAACTATGGTGATATTTTTCCACTTCAAGTTTACTTTGTAAAGTTATTCAGGTGTTTGTAATGGGGTGTTATTTGATTTTGTAAAAAGAATCAGAGGTGTCACAACAAAAAAAGAGAGGTTAACAACACCTAACACCTAGAGGCATTTGCTGGTTGTTAATTACATTACCATTTGGTCTCCCTGGGTGCCTTAAAAACTCCCACTCCCTCAGGAGGGTCACATCCATTCAAGGCAAGACTGAAGGCTCTCCTGATTTACATTGAAATTCCACACTGTTAGATCTGGGACTACTTTACTAGAAGAACTTTGCCCTTGATATTGATTCTCAGCACAAAATAGTCTATTGATAACCTCTAATAACTTCTTGTAATAAAAAAACATAAAACACAAAGGGTCAGATTACAAGTGGTGCGCGTTTTCTTGCACGCAGACACCACCAGAAGTAAACTTTTAACGTGCGCCTGTTAGATGTAAAATGATTGCGGGCGAGAGCTGACGCGCACTAACTTGAGAACTTCGGATATTGCAACCGCTTTAACTTCTTCTCCCCATAGACTTCAATGAAGTGCACAAACTGAAAAAAATCTAGCATTTATCGCTTGTGGACTAACCCAAAACTGCGTTAGACCAACTGCGCTAACTTGAAGGTAATTATGCATATTTTATATTACAATGTTCTTCACAAAGAAGAAACTGTTCTATTTATGTTTAAATACATATTTCTATATCCATACCTATAAATCTATATTAATATATGTAGGTATAGGAATATACAGACGGATATAGAAATCTAATTGAAAATACATAGAACATTTTCCCGTATGTGAACAACATTGGAATGTAAATTATTTACAGTACATACACAGGTAAAACACATTATTAAAGGGACAGGTAACCCCAACATTTTCTTTCATGATTTGGACAGGACATACAATTTTAAATAACTTTCCAATTTACTTCCATTATCAGATTTGCTTTATTCTCTTGTTATCCTTTGCTGAAGGAACAGCATTGCATTACTGGCAGCAAGATGAACACATCTAGTCAGCCAATCATAAAAGACAAATGTGTGCCGGTGTTCTAAAGAAACTGGTATACCATAGGAATGTGTATACTATGTCACTTCCGGTGATGTATTATCAGCTGTTGGAGGGGTGTGGCGCTCAATGCGCATGCGCAAGAGGCCTGACCTCCTCCAAACATCTGTTTAAGGAGATTTATTGCATAACGGGTCGCAGGATTCTATGGACAGTAATCTGCAGTGCGCATGCGCACACGGCCCTACTCCTCAGTGATCCATTGTGCGCCGCCGACTTGCCGTAAAAGGTGTCAGTTGACACCAAAACATTTTGAAACTTATGTTTAGAATTTTGTAATAAAGGCTATATTTTTCTATGAAGTCCGGTGACTGCTCCAATATTTTATTCCAGTGGGGTGGGGTAGGGAAGGTGAGGGTGTGTGGTGTGGGTATCATGACAGTATCACTATGCTGTCACATTTGTCACTGTTTTTAGCTCACTCAAATACACTCAAAGCAACCACAGTGCGCGTGTGCGCAGTGAAGGCTATTAGCCTCTATAAATTATGATTACGGGCCATATATTTCCTCAACCCGTTGTTTAAATTACATCAGCTGTTTAGAGGAGGTTGGGCCTCTTGCGCATGTGCATTGAACGCAACACCCCTCCAGCAGCTGAGTCATGTGACCTGAAGTGACGTGGTATACACATTCCTATGCGGTATACCAGTTTCTTTAGAACACCGGCAACAATTAGCAGCAGCTCCCACTAGTGTAGGATATGTGCTTATTCTTTTTTTTTTTAACAAGAGATAACAAGAGAGCAAAGCACATTTGAAAATAGAAGTGAATTTAATAGTGTCTTAAAATTACATGCTCTATCCGAATCATGCAAGTTTCATTTTGACTTTCATATCCTTTTAAATATTAAAATGTATTAAAAATGATTTTTCTTGTTTTGAGGCATTTGAGTGGAATGGGCTCCATTTGTATAAATGCGTATACAAGTGTATGTATATGTATATGTATGTATATGTATATGTGTATGTGTGTATGTATATATATATATATATATATATATATATATATATATATATATAAAAGCAGAAAACAGAGTAGACATCCAGACGAAGTTCAAGTTAAAAGTATAAGTTTATTCAAAACCTAAAAACAACGGCATGCAAGCCAGCTAAGGTGCAGTGTTAGACAAAGACATCCGAGTCTAACGCGTTTCAGTTCCTTATATATATATATATATACATATATATATATATATACACACACACACATTTATATTTATTTTTATATGTGTCTTTATTTATATTTGTATGTATATGTATGTATATACATTATAATCATTTCCATTCAAATACCTTGTCATATACCATATACCTTTTAACCCTTACAATAATGCTTTTAAATATTTTTATGAATAATTATCAGATAGTGTGTATATATAAGTGTAACACTTTATTTTAATGTATTTACGTTGTGTTTGGTGCAACTTTTAATTTAGCCCTGACCCTTTACCCGAGCCTGAGGACTTCAGTTGCAATAACCTGATGAGTGCAAATTTAGTTTCCGCTTATGTGGTTGTGTTTACTTTCATCTTGTGATATGGGCACAAGTTAGTGCACCACTTGTGTAATCTAGCCCAAAGTCAATAAAGGTACTTAATGTGATTGGGGTTTGGTGGTTTAATAGGATCCAGGGGGTTAAATCGACACAAAAGTATTTAACATATTTCACACAATGCACTCTGTGGCCCTCTCTGCACCGGACATCGGTGGCTGGTATCGTTGGTGGGTGGGAGCAAGTCTGGGAGGCGGGTGTGCGGCCATCGATGTGCCGAGTGGAGTGGAGGGGGGCGGGACAGACGGGAGCGCGCACGGGGGCAGCGGGTGGGCGCGTGCACGGGGCGGGAGCGGGAGGGAACCGCTACACTGCAGAAAAATAAAGCTGTAAAAAGTTAAAAAAAAAAAGTTTTGAAAGCTGTAAATAAACAGCTAAGGGATCTGGAAGGGGTGGGGGGTTGGTCTTGGGGGGGGAAGCTACACTACAGAAAAGGGCATTTTTTTTTTTTTAAAAAGGCACATTTTTTACTAAACCAAGATGGAGCCCATTAAGGCAGAGGGGGAGGGTTAGAGAGCTGTTTGGTGGGGAATCAGTGAGGTTGGGGGCTAAGGGGAGATCCTACACAGCAGCATATGTAAATATGCTAAAAAAAAAACCCACAAAAAAAGCCCAAATATAGCTTTTATTTTAGTACTGGCATAGTTTCTGCCAGCACTTAAGATGGCGGGACAATTGTGGGGTGGGGGAGGGAAGAGAGCTGTTTGGGAGGGATCAGGGGGTCTCATGTTTCAGGTGGGAGGCTGAGCTCTACACTAAAGCTAAAATTAACCCTGCAAGCTCCCTACAAGCTACATAATTAACCCCTTCACTGCTAGCCATAATACACGTGTGAAATGCAGCGGCATTTGGCGGCCTTCTAATTACCAAAAAGCAACGCCAAAGCCATATATGTCTGCTATTTCTGAACAAAGAGGATCCCAGAGAAGCATTTACAACGATTTGTGCCATAATTGCACAAGCTGTTTGTAAATAATTTCAGTGAGAAACCTAAAGTTTGTGAAAAAGTTTGTGAAATAGGGAACGTTTTTTTTTATTTGATCGCATTTGGCGGTGAAATGGTGGCATGAAATATACCAAAATGGGCCTAGATCAATAATTTGGGTTGTCTACTACACTACACTAAAGCTAAAATTAACCCTACAAGCTCCCTACAAGCTACATAATTAACCCCTTCACTGCTGGGCATAATACACGTGTGGTGCGCAGTGGCATTTAGCGGCCTTCTAATTACCAAAAAGCAATGCAAAAGCCATATATGTCTGCTATTTCTGAACAAAGGGGATCCCAGAGAAGCATTTACAACCATTTGTGCCATAATTGAACAATCTGTTTGTAAATGATTTCAGTGAGAAACCTAAAATTGTGAAAAATTTAACATTTTTTTTAATTTGATCGCATTTGGCGGTGAAATGGTGGCATGAAATATACCAAAATTGGCCTAGATCAATACTTGGGGTGTCTACTACACTACACTAAAGCTAAAATTATCCCTAAAAGCTCCCTACATGCTCCATAATTAACCCCTTCACTGCTGGGCATAATACATGTGTAGTGCGCAGTGGCAATTAGCAGCCTTCTAATTACTAAAAAGCAACGCCAAAGCCATATATGTCTGATATTTCTGAACAAAGGGGATCCCAGAGAAGAATTTACAATCATTTAAGCCATAATTGCACAAGCTGTTTGTAAATAATTTCAGTGAGAAACCAAAAGTTTGTGAAAAAATTAGTAAAAAAGTGAACGATTTTTTGTATTTAATCGCATTTGGCGGTGAAATGGTGGCATGAAATATACCAAAATGGGCCTAGATGAATACTTTAGGATGTCTACTAAAAAAAAATATATACATGTCAATGGATATTGAGAGATTCCTGAAAGATATTAGTGTTCTAATGTAACTAGCGCTAATTTTGAAAAATAATGGTTTGGAAATAGCAAAGTGCTACTTGTATTTATGGCCCTATAACTTGCAAAAAAAGCAAAGAACATGTAAACATTGGGTATTTCTAAACTCAGGACAAAATTTAGAAACTATTTAGCATGGGTGTTTTTTGGTGGTTGTAGATGTGTAACAGATTTTGGGGGTCAAAGTTATAAAAAGTGTATTTTTTTCAATTTTTTCCTCATATTTTATAAAAAATTTTTATAGTAAATTATAAGATATGATGAAAATAATGGTATCTTTAGAAAGTCCATTTAATGGCGAGAAAAACGGTATATAATATGTGTGGGTACAGTAAATGAGTAAGAGGAAAATTACAGCTAAACACAAACACCGCAGAAATGTAAAAATAGCCTTGGTCCCAAACGGACAGAAAATGGAAAAGTGTTGTGGTCATTAAGGGGTTAAAGGGACTGATGACTAAGTATTTTTGCAGAAAAAAATATTAAAAAAACAATTGTCATTCAATATGAAATGCATTTCATAAAAGTGTTAAACACATTAAAATGAGCAAGATACGCCTAATTAGAATAAAAGGATACTCATCTCACAAAAACTAAGAGCAGTACTGCACTACAACACTTTATTTTCCATGGAGCACAGCATCCAAATTGTGTGTCATAAACAGTCCAATGCTCAAAAGTTTGTGATAATAGGTGGGTGATATATAAATGAGATAAACCATGGCAGTATTTGTGCTCAATTGTCCTCATGAGTAACCTTTACTGTATATGACACATATATTGAATGCTGTGCTCCTAGGTGTATCTATTTTTGTGTTATGCACATTTAACTATACTTTGAGAGAGCATTATCCATGCTTAAGTGTGTTAAAAACTGGCACCATCTGTTAACTGACAATGGATTTATATATATATATATATATATATATATATATATGTATGTATATATATATATATATATATATATAGTTCTACATATGGCTATTCAAATCCGTAGATTCAGAATATGGGATTAGTAAACATTTTGAACATTGTCATAATAAAAACTGAGGATTTTACGATAAAAGCAATCGAGCAGGTACCCATTGCAAAAGGTACAGAGAGATTATTAGAATTACGAAAAAGGGAGACCTATTAGATTCAACGATTTAAAAACTTTACAACCAATAGGTCTAAACAAAGACATAGATCTAGCTTCTTTTTTTGTGAAATTAACCACACTCTTTCACAGAAAGTTACAAATAAATGTTATAATCTCACACCTGCGATAAAGAAAATAGGGACAAGATCTCTGTGTTTAATCTGACACCTATATTTAATCATACTCCTAAATTAAAGCCTGAAAAAATAGTCTAAAAACACATTGTTGGCAAAATATGTATGGAAAAGTACTTTTCCCATGTGTAAACACATAGGAAAATCATCAACTAAGATAACCCATCCAAACGCCAATTAAGATATTCTATATCTCTATATATATAAAGCTAAATTCCGTTAAAATCAAATAATAGAGATAGTCTAAAGAACAGGCAAATAATACTCATCGGTAAACACACCGGATGATCCCTAATGGTCATAACTTTGTGTGTAAACACTTGTGGTTATAAGTTTATGTGTGTAAATACTCTTTTTATAGGTGTATACCTCATGATATAACAACACATACTTTGAGCTATAAGTATGTTAGTTAACTATGTAAAAACATAGGTAAAACACTATTCACAATCTCATTTCTAAATGGCAAAAGTTTCCCGACAATTAATACGCATAATCAAGCCAAAGGGTTAATCACATGTTTATTGCAATTAAAAGAGCTTTTTTTTTTTTTAATAGATATTCTTTGAGCACATAATCTGCAAGCAATGTTTCTTTAAATGATCCATTTTGACTGCTATAAATGTCTCTCAAGTAGAACAATGGGCAGACCCCCTGACGAAGTAAACTGGATTCACGAAACACATAAGGGCACGCCCATTCCTGATGTCATTTCCGGTCCGGCGAGACCAACAAATTCATCACAAACCTACACAGAAAACCAGCTCTGTTTTAACCAAACTTTGCACAATAAGACATTCATTGTGCCACACGTTTTTGGATATACAAAGGATTTCTACAGGTACAACATATTGTTTGGTGGCAAAATGGAGGAAGTTATTTAAACTATCTTTTTGGAGCCATCACTAGTGCCATTTCGGTATGCAGCCCTATTGGCACTTTTGTGATTGGCTAGACGTTCTTTAAAGTGAGTACAGGTTTTTCCTACATAAAATTTCCCACATGGGCAAACATTTACATATACTACGTAGTCAGATGTACATGTCAATCTATATCTGATGTTACATTTTTTAGAATTGTGTGGAAGAGAAAACTTGTTGCCAGATATCAAAGTGTTACATGTGAAGCAGCTCCCACATTTAAAGCATCCTACCTTGCCTTTAGGTAACCAATTCTGAGATTCTTTGGGAACATCATGTTTAAATAGTAACATTTTAAGACTTTTGCCTCTCTTATATACCATACGTGGTGGTCTAACCCCTACAAAAGGTAAGGTTGGATCCTTGGACAAAATAAACCAGTTTTTTGTCAAAGTTCGTTTGACTACAGTACTGTCTGGTGTAAAGGTAGTAATATAATTAATCCCTTGATTTCCTAAATTCTCTTTTTTAGCTCTATTGATAAGCATTTGTTGATCAAAATATTCTCTATAACCTCTCTGCAAGAACCTGTTTTCATGTAATCATATCGTACAAATTTGTTCTTTTCATCAGTATTATTCCTAATTACCCTCATCAGTTGTGATTTTAGAATACCTAGTTTTAATTGTGGTGGATGGTAACTTTGGAATTTCAAAAGGGTATTCCTGTCTGTAGGTTTCGAGTATAATTTAAACTGTAGGTCACAACCCTCATTTGTATATGTCTTATAGATACATAAATCAAGGTATTTGATTTCATGATGGTCATACTCCATGGTAAACTGTACATTTCCTAAATTACCATTTAAGTTACTGTGCCATTCTTTGAGTTCAATCTCAGTGCCACCCCAAATTATAATCAAATTGTCTATGTATCTACGATATAATGAAATATTGGGATTATTCTCAGAAAAAACATATCTATCCTCGTAACAAGCCAAAAATAGATTGGCAAAAGAAGGGGCCATTGGAGAGGCCATGGCTGTACCAATGAGCTGTAGATAATATGTGTTTTTATATCTAAAATAGTTATGAGTTAGACATATATTTAAAAGTTCAACGATAAATTCTATGGGAGGACCCATATATTGTTGAACTGATATTAGCCTTTGTCTGACTGAATCCAACCCTAGGGTATGTCGTATAATAGTATAAAGACTTGATACGTACAATGTGACTAGTATAACATCCTTATTAAATGTGTGTTGTTTAAGTAATTTAATTAGATCCATAGAGTCCAATAGGTAGGCTTGATTTTTTTTGCAGGTGGTAATCCACATACTGAGCCACACTCTGATATAGGGAGCCTATTGCAGAAACAATAGGACGTCCAGGGTTTTTTAATGCGTTCTTATGTACTTTTGGTACAGTATATATAAAGAAGTATTCAGGGAATTCTGTAATCAAAAACTTAAATATATGTTCATCAATGTACCTATTTTGTAATGCCAAGGGCAGAGTATGATCTAAAGTTTTCTTATATTCCCTGGTGGGATTTTTTGTTAGGGTTAAATAAGTATTACTGTCACTTAGCTGTTGTAGTAGTTCTGTGCAATAATATTCATGGTCAAGGATGACAACTGCTCCTCCTTTGTCCGCACTACATATGACTATGGAATTATCATTTTCTTAAATTATTTAGTGCTGCCCATTCTTGGCTGCTAACGTTACTTTATTGTTTTGGGATTTCTTTACATCCCTGTTGAATTTCTCTGCTACAAATGTTTGTATAAGTCTTAATGGCCGGATGGGTGTTTGGTGGCTCAAATTTAGATTTAGTTTTAAACTTGACTTCAGACACTGTTTGGTTTTAATTGATTTTTTGAAACATGTCTTTAAGTTTTAACTGTCTTTGTAATCTGTGTAAATCTATTTGATTGGAAAAGTCGTCTATTTTTGGTGTAGGTACATAGTTAAATCCTTTACTAAGTAGTGAGATTTCTTCACAGCTTAGTATCCTTTGACTAAGATTTATAATCACACATTCTTCAGTTACGTCTTTGTTTTTATTTTTACTCCACCTGCCCCTTCTGACATGGCTTCTGTGTCTTTGCCTAGTTCCTTTTTTGAATATATAGGTGGTTTATTTTGGGACCTACTTTGTATTTGTCGTGTCTCTCTATTTGTGTTGGTGTCAGTGCTACTAAATTCAGGGCCACTAGAATCTCCACCACTTGTGTCAATTGTTAGCATGTTTTGCTGGGTTCGTTTATCTTTAAATCTTCTTCTATAGTGTATTGGTTTCCCACTTAACCATGGGTATACACGTTTTCCTTATAATCTAATTCAACGGTATTTATTTTTTTGTTTTTAAAATTAATCAGCTCTTGTTTGTACTTGTCAATTTGTACTTTAAGTTTTATAGCCCAATCTTCACTAGTGTCATTTGTTAAACTGCTTAAATTTTCTGATTTAATTTTGTCTATTTCAATTTTAGTGGACTTTTTTAATCTTGTGACTTCCTCAATCACCAACAAGACCCAATCTAGAGAACACTTATTGGCAATATGACACCATCTCTTACAAAAATCTGTATTATTTCTCCCAATAGTGGGCATACTTTTAATTCTAAAGCCTCTGGGTATATGTATTTTCTTAAAGTTGTCGGCTAAATAATTAGAGTGTAATACATAATCAACCTCTATTTTCTTGATATTAAGTAATTTATGATACAAGTTCAATGGTGATCCCCCAATTTGTTCCATACCACATGCCTCCAATATTCATTCTGCATCTTCATCTGTGTAGGCAAAAAGACCATCATCCTCATCTGTTGTCACAATAAACACAACACCAGTTGCTTGGGTACCCTGGTTTTCCATGTTGATTAGATTTAGCAAATGAGTTACAGGAAGATGCCACAAAAGTGTAAGGAAATTCACTTTTTGTTACAACCAGCACTGTCCAAAATAAATGGGAAACAGTATAAAATGTAATAAGAACAATCACTGATGGTTAACAACCTCAGTGTAAATCATTAAGGGGATAAATTTCTTACCTGAATCCATACAAGATATACCAACCCAGCAACTTAATAATACATACATTCAATAAAGACACAACACTCAGGGTTGGGAAAAAAACCCAACCTCCTCCAACGGGGGGAGGGGTTGCTTTATTAACATAATTAAATAATTAAATAACAACTGCTACTAGCTGGCAAGATACCCTGTCCTAACAACCCACTAAGGGGTGTGGCCACCCTGGAAATGAGGACGCCCTAATTCCGCCTACTTGTTCACTCAAGGAAGATCGCCCAGCGAGCCGACCAATCCCTAGCCCCTCGGCGAATAGGGTCCTCAACGCTCACTGTCCCTTCCTTCTATCCTTGTCCTATTAATTATCCTTGTTGCCACACCCCTTTCTGCCACCCCAAAAGAGGACACGGTACTCTTGCCCCCACTAACACAAACAGGAAGCCAGGACCTGCCTGATGTTCTCCAAAAACAAGTCTGTACCCTTATCTGACAGGTGTACCTGATCCCTTCTAAACAAACCCACATCATCAATCTTGATATTCTCATGTGCCACCACTTTACTTCCCGTTGCCAATACAACCCTACTTACATCCCTATTAAGTTTCCGCCTCACTCGGAAACCCGCCTTCCTGGTAGCCATGTGACTCCAAACATTTCGTGAAACAATCTTTGACCAAATAATGGTTACGCCCTGAAACTGAGCCTGCAACCATTTAATGTCCGACACCATAATGTCTGATAAATCTCCCATAGGCATTGTCCCTACATCATTTCCACCTAAATGTAGAAGAATGACGTGAGGCTTGCCCCATCTCCTCCTAGCCTTTGCAACTTGTTCAAGTAAATGCTTCCAAATCATTCCTCTCCTACCTAACCACCTAATTGACAATTTCGCGGACGGCAGCCCCAACTGCTGTCCTCCCAGCTGTGACGCAGCCTGAATAGCCGCCCAATGGATATAGGAATGCCCGACAATCCATATCCGCCTGCAAGCTACAACCTGACCTGAAAAGACATTAACAACCATAAGGTCCTGGCTTCCCCAACACCCAACCCTACCACAACCTTTCAAAAACCACGAAGTAACTCTAACTCTAAACTAACACTGATCAAGTGGCCTGATATACTTCTTGCATTGTGCTGACGACCATCTCCCCAACGCCTTTATCTGCGTTTCAGATTGCCCTGCCATAGCAGCGTCCGTGGCCAAACCTATTCGAAATGAATGCGGTGCCACGACTGCCGGGTTCCACCCCAATCTACTCACTACCCTTTTCAAAACTGCCCTATACTGAAATTGCGATAAGTAAGAACCATCCTCATGCACCAAAAAATGCCCACTCACATCGGGCCTAACTGCCATGAATCTGTTGCATAGATGTACCGGACAAATAGACGGCTCCACCTGCGACAGCAAGTTGAGCCATCTACCTTTCCCTGCCTGATCTGTCTTAGATCTAGCAACCAAAACCAACACTGCCCCATCCTCTAACCTCACATGCTCCCTCAACAGTCCTGCACCCTGTAAACTTCTGGATCTGGACACTAGCTTGCTTATCCTGACAGCCGCAAAGTAAGCTAAAGAGAATGCTACTGCAAACAAATACACCTCAAATTTGGAATCACCAATTTCATCTAGTTGCCCTATCAGCTGCGCCAACCTAGCCCTGGTAATTGGTTCCCTCAGATCCCTACTTCTGCCCCCTAGCCTACGCACCCCCTTCAATGCTGTCCTAGCTATAAAGCTCCTAGTTACATCCTCCACCCCATATAACTTTGAGAAAAACGCAACTGCTGCCACTTTCCCACCTATAGCCCCCAGGAGAAACCCCCGCTATCTCCAGCGCACCTAACCAACTGATAAACAATGCCACCGAAGGATTCCTCCATGTGGCGTTATAACCATTCAAAAATTTACCCCACTCACTCCAAGCAACGCTGTAAGCCTGCCAAGTCCTAGGAACCAATTCACCCTTTAGTAGTCTTAACGCCGCTCCCCAGAATTTGCCACCTGCCAGAAATATGTGTGGACAAGCGTTACCTCCCTCTCCACCGCCGGCCTATTTAATACTTCTATTCCTAAAGCCCCAACCTAAACTAACACCCGCCAAACAAACGTCACAACCAACCTTTCTGAATCAACTCAAAACTTTGAACACCTGTAGTGCCTAACTTTATAACCTCAAACAACAGCAGATCTTAAGGCCCCTTTCCTTAAACATCATAAAACTTTAATTATTGTTACGGTGCCCACCGGAGAATGCACCCCTGCCCAACGCCCCCTGTCTGGATTGCTGCTCGCCACTAAAACTGTCCCTTTTCCGAGTACATTCATACCCGGGTGTGCCCCCCCCGCAATATATACATACGTGTCTAAAAAGACACTGCATACCCCTGTCACACAGTTTCTCCTGAAACTGCCAGCATTCCCTACCCCCTCTCTTACGAAACGAGCGACTCTGCTGCCCAGAACCAATAGGTTTCTCTGCAACCGCCGCTGACCCTTCCATAAGATCAAGATTGGACCATAAGTCCATCTCTTTCATCCCAAACGTCAGGACTGGATTCGCCTCTAACGTTCGCCGAAATGAGTCATATTGACGCCAAGCAGTACCCTTCCCACGCTCATGGATGTCGTCAATGACCTCCATATATTTCAGTATATTCACGGCCTGGCTTGGATTTGCTTCTATATAGCAAGAAGCAAGCACTCTAAAGCACTTCATCCATTCCTGATAGGTCTCAGGCCTCTTCATTTTCTTATCGCCCGTCCCATCCTCTGCCATTTCCCTAACCTGATACGCTGCCCTGGATAATTAGAAAATTTTAACATAGCGCCCTTCCCTAATCTTCCTAGCTATCTTAGGTTTCAAATGTGAATGCAAAGAATTAATTATGCAGGGATAAGTGCCCGCTGTCCCTGCTACCCTGGATTTCTTTCCCTTACTAGCCTCCTGCCCTACTGTCAAACTTGAAGACCCCACGACTTCGCTATCTAACGGCCCCTTGCCCGCACTACCCACCTTGGGCGTCTTACCCACCAATCTATTAATTTTTCTAAACAACTTCTTATGTCCCTCATCCTTCAGGCTCGTGGAGCTATCCGAATCCCCAGATGTGGAGGACTCACTCTCCCTAAGGTGTGGTGCAATCAACAACTTACCATTTCCTGACACCGCTGCTGCAGCTGCTGTTGTCACTGCTACCCTGCTTCCAGAAGCTGCTTCACTGTGTGCTGACATAGCTCTCTCCTGCACACCACTATTCACCTCCTCCATGGGCTTGCTATTGTTTCCTACCTGCGAAACAGAAGAAACAGAGGGAGCACCACAGGCAGAAGCAGACAGCCCAGCGGACCCCCCAGCCACCTCCTCAGAAAAACCAGTCCCCACATCACATCTCCTAACCCTATTCTTGGCTAGCAGCCTTTTTTGAAGGCTAGACATTAAATCCATGTGCCCCACTCTCACACTTGCCAAACTTCTCCTAGGCGTTACAAAATTCCCTACTGGCCCTTTCCCTGCTCTTTGTCTATTGGAAACAGGCTTATCTACACCTGCAACAGCTCTCACAGTACTTCCTGCTTGACATCCTAACTCCCTCACATCCAAATTTACACTTTCTTTCCCTTGCAATGCTCGTTGTCTAGGGGGAACAGGCTTATCTATGCCTGCATCTGCATGTACCAATCCTGCTCCAGCTACTGCTCGTTGCATAGGGGCAACAGGCTTACCCACGCCTGATTTTGAAGTGTTTCGTCCTGCGACACCCCTTCCCGCACTCTCCCCCCTCCTAATGCTCCGGCCCCTCCACCCCTTAATACCAACTGGATCACTCCTAACAGAGCGGGTAAGAGACCCGCGGGACCCCCTGCCAACCTGCGGTGCCTCCCTTACCTGAATGGAACCTGCTCCGACTGCAACCGGCACCGCGCCAACACCCGACACCGCTGCCGCCTCCTCTTGCTGTAACTGCGACGACCCCGGATCCAAGATGGCGGCCGGGACAGAGGAGGGCGGAGCCAAGTCGGGTGCGTGGAGCAGGCAGCAGGGGAGGAGAGACCCGGATGGCCATGTGGCTCCAAGAACGGAGCCCCCGGCCCACCCTCCATGCCCTGCTGGCCAGATACAAATGCTGGCGAGGGGGATCTCACCGGGCTCTGCTGAGAAAAGCGGAGCTCCGTCGACTGTAACAGCAGATCATCTGCTGCCCCCCTCACATGGTCCGAGGCAAAAGCTGCCACCAGGGACCTAGGAGGGGGAACACTGGGGGCAGGTAGGGATAGGCCAGCAAGACCAGGAACAGCAAAACGGGTGGGAAAGTCCCCAGGGTTAAAGTATGAGTAGGGAAAGAGATAGAAGAAGATGAAACCAGGCTAGGAAGGGAGACAGGGGCAAAAAATATAGGCCCAGAAGAAGGACTAGAAACAGGGATAGAATATATACGGAGAAAAGCGGAAGTAACAGGAAAGGCCCCAGCAGCAGAAAATACTGCAGGGGAAGAAATAGAAATAGGTACAGAAGACAGGATAGAAACAATAGGGGGGTCACAGACGACCACAACATTACCAGCTGCTGTAACAACTGTCCTCTTCTTCTTTCCAGATAAATCCTCCTCTTCATCAAACCTCCTTGGAGCCTTAGCAGACCTTTTGGATCTCTCCATGGTGCCACCTGCAAGACAAGAAACAGGTTAGTGATTTACTTTCTGTTTGACTTTCCTTTTATCACTTCTGAATCTCCTCCCCTTATTCTCTCACTGTCAGCAAACTACACTCCCATTTAAACCCTTTCCACTCTTTCCTTCCTTCAGCATAAATTCCCCCTTAATTTGTTCCGTCCCTAAATAGGTCCTACACTTTTCTTAGATAAATCAGTAAAACCAGAGATCCTGTGGTGTTCCTTTATTTACCAAGAGGGGGTATATATATATATATATATATATATATACACACCTCAGAGATATTGAGAGTTTAGTTCCAGACCAACGCAATAAAGTGAATATAGCAATAAAGTGAGTCACACAATTCTTTTTTGTTTTCCAGCACATATATTTACACTATACTGTAGTTTTTAAGTGTGCAATAGCATTATGTCTAAAAAAACAATGTACATACCTTAATTAAAAAAATACATTATTGCTAAAAAAACGATAGCCATCAACTGAGCCTTCAGTGAGTAATCTTTTTGCTGGCGGTGTGTATGTATGTATGTATTTATAATGTGTGTAGTTATGTGTTTAAATGTGAAAGTGTTGGAAAATGGCGCCGATAGATTTGCTTGACATAGGATTGCCATAAACCTTCAATTTGTAAAAAGAGCAATATCTGCGAAGCACAATAAAGCGGAGCAAAATAAAACTAGGTATGCATGTTTTATATGAGTGATAAACTACAATTATTGTTTGTACAAGTCCAGTGAGTGTGGATTTCAAATTAGATGGATCAATCTATATTTCCTGACACTCTGGCGGATGTTTTACTGAGGTGTGAGTGTAAGTCTCTTTTTGTTTGTTTATATATATATATATATATATATATATATATATATATATATATATATATATATATGTGTGTGTGTGTGTGTAATGGGGTATATAGGGGTGCGACGATAATGCAAAAACAAAAGGAGAAGAGGGTCAGTGACAACTGAGCACTATTTATCATTGTTAACGTTGCTACGGCGGACAGGGGCATAGTCCTTTCGCGGACTAAATTCCCCTGGCAGAATTTAACATTGCACGCGAGCGCTATTTTGCGCTTGCGTGCAATTCCGCCCCCTGCCCGCGCACAGTCAATCATGTGCAGGCAGAGCTGTCAATCTCCCCAGTAGGACGTTTTAACTGCTTATTGGCCACAGAATAATGATTAATACCATCACTCTATACTCTGCTTTTATATTTTGTGTAGACTTCATTGGGTATTTTTAAATAGAATCCATTGGTGGGTGGTGAAGTTAATACTGAATTATCTAACATGTATACATTGCACCTACTGATGCAACCTCATCTTCATACATTTAGGGTTCCCATAAATAAAATGGATATTACATAATATAGTAGCAATTATAAAAAATAACTGAATATGTTGTGTGGCTTGTTACTGGATTAATAATGTGTTCTTGTGCGTGGTCCCTTTAAATATTAAGCAAACAACACAATAATATTGCTTCCACAGACTGGGGTCTGTGGTTAACTTTTATTGTTCACCACTGGTGTTACACTTTAAATAACACGGAATAGAGTTGTAGCATTCAGTTAACACTGTCCCTTTAAATTTCAAAACAAAACAACAATGAACAAACAAAAACCTATCTCCTTATTGGAGAACTAACTAAACATGGCCAGTTACACAACAATCCTGCCTAGTTCCCTCACTAATACCAGGTGATAAATTAGCCCTCAAAACACTTTACCATAAGATATTTTCACAGTTCAGTGGTACCTACACATTTTCCACGCTTGTAAGGAGAGAGAGGATTTCAGCCAGTCTGCAGCTCAGAGTTTCTCTCCCTTCTCCCTCTACACTGTTTTGTTCGCTGCCTATTTAACCCCATGTATACCTTACTGCTTGCCTTAACCGGAGACTATCATAGTAGCCAGCTATAACTTCCCCTCTTGGACAGTACAATCTATCACAGTTACTATGATCTGATTCACAGCTTTACCACTATTCTTTTATCATTTTCTCCCCTTCACTATTATCTTTTCAACCCTCAGTCCCATTTTACATTCTCATTTAATCCCCTCCCTGTTTTTTTTTTTTTTTTTTGTATGAGCCTTCTCTGCCCCTTTTTCTTAGCCCTCTCTCTTGCTGGCCACTAATCCTTCTCTCTCAGTAGGTAGAATTAATACAGTCATTCTCTGCACTTCCTTTGCATGCTGAACTGAGTGTCTGTGAATAGCTGGGCCTGGCAGGGGTCTTGTTGGACATGCAGACTAGCCTCTCTCCCCTGCAGGGAAGGTCAAGGCATACCCAGAGTCAGTACTCACGCTTTCCATAGAGATTAACCACTTCACTGCCTAAACCTCTTTATAAATCAAACATGTTCTGTGTGCAGCCTGTGTCCATAACAGCTTCTAATGCTACATATCAACTCTATTTATACTGACCTTGTTTTCCCCTATAACTTCCTTTGTTTTATATGATAACTTATAGTATTCTGTACATTCCTTACTACAATGTATATTGTATAAAAAAACAAAAAAACAACAACAACAACAAAACAGACATTATTTCATAAAACCTCTTGCCAATTGTCCCAATTAGACTCCATGTAACTTAGAAAGAACTGTCAATGTTTATATCAAGAGACACTAAACAAACTCTGTGAGATATTACTTTTCACTTTATTTATAACTGTCCTTAACTGCCCTCAGCATGGGAGATTAGATAAGAACAGAGGGCCTGATTACAAGTGGTGTAATCATAAAAGCGTGGGTCACGATACACATTATCACTGGACGGCACTATCATTTGCACTCAACTTGATATTAAAAGTCCATGGTAAATCTAATTTACCAGAGAAGGGTTAGCGTGGCTGACAAGGCTCTAGCACAGTGGTCTCAAAGTACCATCCCTGGGGCCATATGCGGCTCTCAAGATAGTTTCATCTGGCCCTCCCTTGTTTAGCAGGTAAATCAGTAATCAGGGCCTTTACATTTTTTAAGGGTTCTAAGAGGTGTAACTAGTTGATGCTCTATTCAGGAAATCACAAAATAACTATAAAAACAAGCATGCATTGTCCAGTGTAGACCACCATGTACTGCTTGGATAAATGCCCGTTTTACTCTGCTATACAGTTCCAGTTTGATCACTTTACTTGACATTATCAAGATATAGTTGACAATCCACCTTGCACTGCTACTTGGGTAAATGTCTCTACCAGTTCCTAGTATATCCAGTTCCAGAGCACTAGCTAGTACAAACGGAACGCACCGGTCCAAGCAGCTTCCGATCCTCTCATCCCCAACAGCGGAAGTGAACCCACTAATGAAAGGTCATCCACAGACCTCCAGCTGTCATGGAGTGCCGTAGCAGTGGCGGAATCATGCCACAAACGCAACAGTGTAACGGAGAAAGGAGCAGGCATTGCACAGGGGTACTGTGTAAAAACATCCAAATTTATTGCAAACAGATAAAAACAGCCAAAGCTGAGAGCACAAACATGAGCCAAAAAAATAATGCAGACAGACAACATATTCATAGACTGTCTATGAATAAGCGCCACTAGGGGGCGCGAAATGCGTCAGACGTTGTGCCTGTTGTCTGGCTACATTATTTTTTTGGCTCATGTTTTTGCTCTCAGGTTTGGCTGTTTTTATCTGTTTTAATAAATTTGGATGTTTTTACACAGTACCCCTGTGCAGTGCCTGCTCCTTTCTCCGTTGCCAGTTCCAGAGCGCTCATTCTGTTTTAGCGGCCCTCACAGAAGAAAAACACTTTGCCAGTGGCCCCCAGATACATTAGCACAACCTATACTTTTAATGGATACCGCGACCATGGTAGTTAGCACACATATTACAAGTTGAAAGTATAGTATAGTTTGCACTTGTGCAAAAACATATTAAAATAAACTATTACACACATATATACACTTTGTAATAACACATATTTTATCATTTTTAAAAGGATTAAAGGGATATGGTATATCGCAAGGTGTTTGACTGGAAAGGGTTCTTTGGTACACACACACACACACATATATATATATATATGACTAAATATCTTGAATATGTATGTGTTTATATTTATAAATATGTATCTGCACATATACATATACATAAATAAATATATATATATATATATATATATATATATATATATATATATATATATACCTGTATATATACATACACATAAATACACATGCATACTCATATATAGACCTTCCCAGTCAAATACATTGAAACATGCAATATAATTTTTATTCAATTTTAATGTTTTTAATTTATGTTTTTACAGAAATACTTAAAATGTTCTTCACTTAAAACAGTTCTTTTTATTTTTAAATAGTTATTTCTAAATATAACTGTATTGTATATACAATATATATATATAATATAAATTCATATAGATATATAGGTATAGATATATATTTTACAAATAAAATAATATATATATATAAATATATATATATATATATATTTAAAAATAAAACAGTTTTCTTCTATATGAAGAACATAGGAATGTAAAGTATTCCTAACTCACCTTTAGCACAGTTGGTCTAGCACAGTGTCGGGTTAGCGTGCAAGCAATAATATGTTTTTTTGTTAGTGCACCTCATAGAATTCTATGGTGAGAAAAAGTTAGCGTGGTCGCAATATTCAAAGTCTCGAAGTTAGCGCGCCTGAGTCTTTTTACTTTCAACTTGAAATACCAGCTCTAATGTGGTTGTGCTAATTTTTTTTACTCTGAGCTCAGTTAGCGTGAGTGGGGGGGAAAAAATAGCGCACCACTTGTAATCTGGCCCTGAACTTTTAACCTAGGGTAATTTAGTTACAAAATGGTGGTGCCCATTACTATAACAAACAAACTTTACACTTCTTAAATATTTCAATGTAATTTTTTGTGCCCCTTTATGCCAGCCCGTAATCAGCGGCCCATTCTAGACTTTCCTATTCCAGTGCCCAGCCTTTCCCTGGTGAAAAACTTCTGTTAATACATTGTGCTCCTTTCTGTTGCTCTATAAATTTTACACTATAATTCCTTGCATTGCTCTAAAACATCAAGAACAGATATGTAAAACTATCTGTTTATCTATCTATTATCTATTTATCTATCTATTATCTATCTAATATATATCTATCTATCTATTATATATCTATTATCTATCTATTATATATCTATTATCTATCTATTATCTAGCTAATCTATCTATCTATCTATCTATCTATCTATCAATATATCTGTCTGTCTATCTATCTATTCTGTCTGTCTAACTTTGTCTATATCTCTAGATTGTAAATAGTTCTCTACCTTTTTTAATTGTCTAGTATTTGTTAATATTTTACTGTATCTGTGTTGAATTACTAAGTATAAATGTCCTGTATTGTGCTTTACAAATAAATGATAATAATAATACATAATTAAAATTATTGAGGTAAAGGGTATATGTAAAAATTATAAAATGCCCTGTTTTAGTATTTTATTTTAACAAATTCCCCATCACTGCAAAGGGTTAAACACATTTATTTAAAAGAAAAAAAGAAAAAAGGTGAACCTGTAAATCCCAGCAGCCTCAGTTTGAAAATTGCACTATTTTAGTTTTGCAGAGTTTCTTTTTTCTATCACTGGAATAAGTGCATTAGATATTTTACACAAACTACAAGCTGCAGGGTTAATGTGCGTAGAGAATGCAACAAGATTTGTGAGAAAACTTCAGATATGCCCATGGAGGCCAATGTTGCGAGACTCATTCTACAATAGAAAAATAAAGTACTCTTTAAATCTTGTACTTTTCAGTATGATTTCAACTTTTTATTTTGAGAATACTTTGTACACTGAATATGATTTTTACTGTTTATGTTATATATGAATTTTTCCTGTGTACTTGAAATTTTCTATTTTGCAGCTTTATTTAAATTAACATTTTGCTTCAAACTAGGGATGGGCGAATGTGTTTATATTCAAATTCGAATGTTAGAACAAATGTTATTTTAGAAATTAGATTTACATAATTGAATGTTGATAAGAATGAATAATATATATATATATATATATATATATATATATATATATATATATATATATATATATATATAAAAATTCTATAATCGAATGCTATTTACAGTTTTCAAATGTCTCTTTCGAATTCAAATGTTCATAATTAGATCGAATGTCCATTCGAAATTTCAAATGTAACATTCCGTTTAACAAATACTAATCAGAAGTTTAATAGTTCATGTGGAATGGAATTTAGTAAATTGATACATAATAGATACAAATATATCATATCAATTTGAATTTTTCTATTTCGAATATTGCATAATTTGCATATTACATTTAAAGAAAGCATTAGAAATACTATTACAAATATATAAATTCAAAATTTTCAAATTTGAATATTTCATAATTCAAATACTACATTTAAAGAGTTAGAAATACTATTATATTAAACAAATGTTAGAATGTTGTACAAACATTCAAAATTTGAAACTAACAAACAAATGTGTTAAAATCAGTTTCATTTTTCTAAAGTTGCGAAACATTCGCCCGTCCCTACTTCATACATTTAAATAAATTATTAATTCATATTAGCAATACAATTTTAATATGTACTTTGTTAACATTTTTTTCTATTTTTGTATTTTCAATATGCTGTTTAAACTGATCATTTTATTGAACACAATACTGTAATGTATATGTCTATCTTTTGCATAGAAAGATGTAGGTTATGGCCCCTTAGCAAGATACTAAGCTATCAAAGTAAAATGTTTAGAGACCTCATAGCGCTAATCTTTTTACAGAATCTCACCTGAGCAGGGAGCTTTAGAGAATCAGACCCATAATCCTATTTGTGCACCCAGGGACAGTACATTGGCTCTTCTGATGAGTATAGGGCCCGTGAACCAATCAGTGGTTGCATATGTATGTCACATGCAATCACCAGCCATGTACAAGCAGAACATGACTTAAAAGTAAAATGCTTAACAAAAATAGAGAATTTTATTCTAAAACTTTTATCTCCATTTAAACAAGAAAGTAAAAATAGTTTTTATATGGAATCATATTTAAATACCAACTAGAAAAAATTAAAAAAAGAGAAAATTAAAAAAAAAAGAAAAGAAACGTGTTTTACTATAATAAATAAATAAATTGCAAATACTTTTCTTTCAATCTTTAAAAAAAAAAAAAAGCTCTCACTATCTTAAAATTCATTTGCAAAGGAAAACAATTTCTTTTGTTGTTTAAATTCAAAATCAATTTCTTATTTCAATAAAATTGCATGTTAGAAAAATAGATTGCTTTATACACTGGACATTATCCTACAATGTTGTACTGTTACTTAGCAATAACATGTAGAATACCTCCACTGATTAAACTCCCTAAAGGGTTAACTCCAGATCTCCATGGGAAGTATGAAAGAGACCAGGGCTTTTTTTTCTGGAAGGAGGGGGATAGGCGGCTGTCTGTAGAATTGCTTGAGACTGGGAGAATGGAGCCATATTATGTGTAGTGAGCAAGTAATTGCAAACTAATGAGGCTCTATTCAAAGTAAGCAACCTCAGCTGCTGGGACAGTGGATCGCAGTGACTCTAGCATGGCCTCTGTCAGTCAGTCATGGGGACACTTTCATATTAAAGACTTTGTCATTGTTCTTTTTCATCTTAGATTCATGTGAGAGCTGTCAGGAGGCAAATAGAAGGGTTGTATGGAGACATTATAGGTTATAGTGTATGTTAATTAGTATACATTGATTGGATGAATTAGAGGAAAGTTCATGTAAAGTTACGGACATTGGAAACAATTCACTAAAAGCTCTATTTAGCCTCTCAGCAATTCTGAATGCTAGGCAGCTGATTTTTTAAAGGATAGAGAGATTTGAGCTTTTATGAATTAGCTGCATTATTGCATAGAATAATATAGTACCTGTTAACACTAGAGAGGCTGGAAAATATGATGAAGGGTTATTTGGTGCAATATGAGGAGCTTTGCTTTCAAACTCTACATTTTACATATACAGTATGTCTATTAAAAAGGGAAAGTATATTGTTGTATTAATGTTTTATATCTATAAACTGTCATTAAACATCCCTTGTGATTTCTGTAAATAATATATATCCTTGTGTGGAAATTGGTTGTTTGAAATGCTGGAGTGCAAAATGTTCAGCTTTTACATATACAAATTACATTTTTTTTTTTATTGTTAGCTGCAGTGTATAAATGATGAAATCTTATCCTTCAATGTTTTAATTTCAATTTTTAATCCAATATAGAACAATACATTTAGTTATACTATATTTCTAGAACAATACAAAAAATGGCTGTAATTATGTAAAAAAATACATTTATACCATGAATAAAATGATGCTATTGACTAGATGAGTAAATCCCTGAATGCACATCTCCCACTGTCAGCTGGGGCAGTTTAAATAACTGGGTGCAGCTTCCTGTTAGTGCGCCTGGGGCTCTAGCAAGTATCGGGTTAACATGCTCTCCAGAACGCATTAGGGTAAGTATTGTACCGCTAAAAATTTAAACAAAACAAATGAATACTGATGAATTTTGTCAGTATTTTTTCGTTTTCTTTAAATTTTGCTGGTGCATTTATTCGGTTATTCATTTTCCACAAGAGGTGGTAATCACAAACACTGTGGGGGACTTTGAGAATGTCTGGGATAAGCATAAGGCTGTCCTACGAACTAGATACGTTTATACTTTAAGGAAATACTGGGCAGACTTGTTGAGTCTATGGTTCTTATCTGCTGTCAAAATATATGTTTAATACATATCTATCTATCTATCTATCTCAAAATCATTATACATAGCAGTGTGTATATTATTACTATTGCTTATTACTGAGTTACCTTTTTTTTTGGGTGTCGGGCAGTTTGCACCAGGGCCCTCTTTTGAGTAGGTCCGCTACTGCCATTAGTGATTATTGTGTGATTTAGTTGGAGGTACATGGGTTTGTCCAGCACAGCCTATAGAGTCAGGAAAAAAGTCAACAGGGATGTCGGGAAGACTGCAGCAAGAGTTCCTCCCAAGTGTTTACCACTTGTGTGGCAGGAAGTCATTGCCAAGGGCGTCAGGACAGAGAAGATGGGAGGGGGGGGGCGTGACATTTACATGCCTTTACATCACTTTTTTACATTATGGGCTAGATTACAAGTGGAGCGCAAATTATTTTGCAAGGGTTTCCGCGATTGTTTGCACTCCGTTTAAATTGCGCTCATATTACAAGTTGAGCACAATTGCGATTTACGCTAGAATCCTTACCGCTTTAACATTGAGATACATACAGATACATATCTAATGATATTTATGTATATGTGTGTGCGTATATATATATATATATATATATATATATATATATATGTCTATATATGTGTACATATGATATGTATTTATGCATTTCTATTTAGAGACATATATATACATTTAAACAAATAAATATATATGTACACACATACAGACATATATAGACATGCCATTAAGCAAATGAAAAGATGTAAAAGCATATTTATGCAATATTCATATTTAATAAAAGCTTAAACTATGTATTTACTGTAAATATTTCACATTCAAATGTTCTGCACATAGCAGAATATGTTCTATGTATTTATAAATACATATTCATATATACATATCTGTATATATCTATACCTATATATAATCATATATATATATAGAGAGAGAGAGATAAATATATATTTGTTTAAAAAATCATCAGATATATGTAGAAATATTTATTTATGAATAAATAGAACATATTTCGCTACATTAAGAACATTTAAATATTCATATTTTCATGTCGGGTTAGTGTTAATGAGAACATGTGATGGTGTTAAAAGATATATAGTACATGACAAGGTTTTTGACTGCAAAGGGCTATAATATAAATATGTGTATGTATGTATGTGTGTGTATATATATATATATATATATATATATATATATATATATATATATATATACAGCTGGCCCTCGTTTAACAACGGTTCAATTTACACCGTTTCAGAATAACAACCTTTTTTTCCAGCATTGAGAAGCAGTGCATTTATTAAAATGGCCAGTAGGTGGAGCTGTCCGCTTGTGTTGCAGCAAAGCCAAGCAAGCTGAAATGAATCCGTTTAACCAGACCTGAGCTATCGAGCAGATTTCAAAGGAACAAGATCTTCCGGTCTATAAATCAGTCCAGATTGGAATGCATAGAAAGAACTGTTTGCAGAAAAATGCAAGTGAAGTCTGTGTTGTGTGATTATTTTATTAGGTTTATAATGCTGTTTAGCAAATGTTTTTGTTCATTTAACTTAGTTTAATTATATATTCTGTGTTGTGTGATTATTTTATTAAGTTTATAATGCTGTTTAGCATTTAAAGCCTTCTTTTCAAAGCTTTAAAAATAATGTATTAGGTGTTACTTATGACAATTTTAAGAGGGGCCTGGAACCTAACTCCCTCACTTCCCATTGACTTACATTATAAACTGGGTTTCAATTTACAATGGTTTCGATTTACAACCATTCCTTCTGGAACCTAACCCCGGCGTAAACTGAGGGCTACCTGTATATATTTATATATGGATGTGCGTACAGATGTATTTATCTATTAATGTGTTTTATAGCATATTTACTGTAAATATTGAACATATCAATGTTCTTTACATACAGTATAATGTAATTTTTATTGTAAATATATATTTCTCTCTAAATATATATATATACGGCAGACGTACTGTGCTTGAGCTCCTGTATAACTTTAATATTTTCGCTGTTTAAGAAGTGGTTTAAAACATAATTTAAGGACAGATCGTTACATATTCAAGCAGGGGGAGACCTGTAGTAGCGGAGGAATAAGAGACCTACAATCCATTCAACCTTCTGAAGGAAACCCCTACACAGTCCCCACAGACACCCATACACCGGACCGGAGAACAGAGACCCTGCACCTTTTGCTGCCCTCGCTGCTTGCAGAAGAAGCGGCTGCCCGAAAAAGAGCCGGTGAGTTGAAGGCACACTGTGGGGCTCACTTGTTTGTAGTTATACGCACTAGCGGTACAGGGGATAAAAAGGCGCGAAAGAACGCCATTGCCCCGGGACGCCACAACTAGAAACCGGAAGAGAAGGCTGGGGCGAGATCAGGAGTAGGAAGCTGCGCCAGAGTCAATAGCCTAGTGGGGTAATTGGAGCGCAACGGAACTCCGGTGCACATAAACTGCAGCAGGTCTCTGGGAGGCTTAGAGGCATAAAGGCTCAGGAGCTTCTGATATCCTGGGAGTGCAGCTTTATCTGGGCTAGAGACTCACACAATGGCACTCGGTTCAGCTAAGCCACAGCTGGACTGAAAGCCAAGGAGACCGCACAGGCTACTCTCAATAACAATAGTGGAAAGGGTGTGGATACCTTCTTCTTGATAAATCTCTAAAGTAGCACTAAGCACTCTGACCCACTATACAACGACAAGAGGGACAAATAAACACTTGATACTATACACAGCTCCCAGCTTATAAAAGCCTTGGATGTTCCTCCACTTATCTGAACCTCAATATTAACCCTTATCTACTTGAATTTAGATGGAAGCCAGAGAACATTGCACCACATCATATAGGCAGTGGATGGAGTGGGAATATAAACTTCTGTAGAGACGTCAAGCACTCTTATATACAAATAATATCAAAAGAGACACATAACCACCTAACACTGTACACAGCCCCTTCAGTGTAAAGCTCCATAAACAACCCAGAACCACTTTAACCCCTCTGACTCTGCACACCGACTTCTGCTCACCTTATTAAAAAGTGACCTAAATATTTGCACTCAGCAGTAGGTTATACCACAGGAACAGTATTATAGAAGAGGCTCCTCTCAACACCCCCCCCCCCCCTTTCCTGCCAGCCCAGAGTGGTGGCAGGTCATACCCCCTATACCTTTTCCCGTGATCTTCCTGTGAGGATAACTGCCCTGGGGAGAGGGGAACTACAGATTGACAACACCCTGAAACCAGCTTTTAAACTATGCTGAAGCTCAGGCAATTGCTGTACAAATAATATACCACTGAATAAGTAATATATACAACAGCTTGCACCAGTAACCAATTGAACTGCTCACACCCCCTAGAACACATATACAGCAACAAAGTCTGGGGATATATATGGACTAGAATGTAACTGATACCCTGATCTTTAATGGGGGAACCAAAATTTAGCAATCATCAGGAGAACAACATCAAGATAGACCTTAACATGAAATGAGGGGTGGAAAAAAAACAACACACACCTCTTGTCTTCTTACATAATATACCTGCCTAAACAAAATAGATATAACAAAGTCTGGGTTGTAATAATCTATATATGGGATCACAGTCTATGTGAATCAGTGTCCAGTAGAAAACAAACGCCTCAGCTGACAGCGAGATAGACCTTTCTCTTAAATTCTGCGTTTTTCTTCGCTATACCTACTAGCTACCAAGATGACCTCTAAAAGACCCGCTAAGGGGGATAAAACGACAAAAACCACAGCCATGTCCACTTTTTTTAAGTCCTCTCAAACAAGTAAACAACTGATAGACACAGAAGCAGATGAAGAATCTGACACTGACTCTCAACAACTACTACAAGACAAAAGCCCACTGACAAAAGCTGACCTTAGAAATTTAGTATCCAAAAAGGACATTGCAGACAATTTTGAAAAATTATGGGAGAAAATCGACTCTATACACTCATCTGTGACCAATAGCCTTTCTGAAATCAAGTCTGATTTACTGGAAATGGGTAATAGAATTGAAACCCTAGAAGACCAAAAAGATTCCATGGTGGATCAGATGGATGAAATGTCCCAAACCATGTCCTCGCAACAACAATTAATGGAAGAGTTTCAAGATAAAATGGAAGATCTAGAGAATAGGAGTAGGAGGAATAATATCCGCCTCAAAGGAGTTCCAGAGGAGGTGGGTCCCACAGAAATTCCTGCCTACCTCACCCAACTCTTCCTTCAAATTACAAACTCTCCAGCTGACTACATTTTCCATACAGAGAGAGCACACAGGGCGCTAAAGGCCAAACCTAAACCAGGTCTACCCCCAAGAGACATCATAATCAAGCTTACTTTTTTCCCGGATAAAGAAAAGATCCTACAGGCGGCAAGGAAACACCCAACGTACAAATACCAAGGTAACGTGATACAGTTTTATCAGGATCTCAGTGTCAGGACACTACAAAGGAGGGGAGCCCTACGGCCTCTTACTACTTTACTTAGAAAACATCAGATCCCGTATAGATGGGGGTTCCCATTCGCTCTACACATCACAAAAGACTCTAAAACAATTACACTTAAGGATCCAGAAGATATTCCAGAGATCTGCAAGATTTTAGCTTTAGAAGCACCCATCATCTCAACTTCGACATCAAACCCAGAGAAGAGCAAAGACCCAGACAGACACCCAGACCCTTCTAAATGGCAGACTATCAATCACAAAAAACAGAAAATAAAAGAGACAAGAGGGAAGATTTCCTAGAAGATATCACATCCATCTCGAAGATACAAATACCCGAAATTCACCTCTTTTGGAGCCTGA
Organism: Bombina bombina; assembly: GCF_027579735.1. Lineage (NCBI taxonomy): Eukaryota > Metazoa > Chordata > Amphibia > Anura > Bombinatoridae > Bombina > Bombina bombina. The sequence continues at coordinate 1,190,061,856 of NC_069499.1, forward strand.
GAGGCATTGAGGGTGGTTGAAGGAACAATAGACAGAAACAACCCCAGATCACCTTTAAAGCATCTGTAATCACGGTTCCTTGTTTCCCAACCTGACGCAAGACCCTCCATGTTGCTGCCTATTCTCAGGGACTCCTACTAAGTTATAATTATGAAAGTTACAAGATGTTGTGGGAATATAGTTTCCCCCAAAGTAGTTATATAGTATAATACATTTTCTTGTTTATTCCTATGATATATCAAAGTTTACTTCTTAGCGGTCCTACTGTTGAGGACCCAGAATTGCTGTTTATTATGTTATTAACATTGTACTCTCTTTCTAGCTCCCTTCCCATCCCCAGTGACGACACAATACAGTCCACCAGCTGCACTCCTGATCGGCTGCAGTCCATAACACTAGGTCTCCAATCAAAGGACCCACAGGTAACAACACTCCTTTCGCACCATACCAAAACAAACATATTATCATGATCCCTAAAATAAAGATATTATCCCATAATGTAAGGGGATTAAATACTGACGTAAAAAGACGAATGGCAATGACACAATACACCTCCTTACATGCCAATATTTTATTTCTCCAAGAGACTCACTTGCTTAAAGATAGTATCCCAAAATACTGGGCAAAACATTTTAACACCCATTATCATTCGACAGCAACATCTAAAAAAAGGGGCACATCCATTCTTATACACTCTACGCTCAATTTCACACAAGAAAATATAATCACAGATACTGAAGGGAGATACATAATAGTAAAAGGGAGAATCTCAGATTCAGAAATCACCCTATGCAACGTTTACGCACCGAACGAAAATCAACATAACTTTTTTCAGCATATATCACATCTACTCACACAATGGTCCCACACAAAGATATTTATGGCGGGAGACTTCAATGTCACCATGAAGCCTATTAGCTCAACTGGCACTAAACCCTTAACCAACAAGCAAATTAGACACAATCGCATTGTCAAATTAATACAGGAACATCTACTGCCTCACTCCCTGATAGAAACATGGACTACATTATACGGTTTAACCAACGATACAACGTATTATTCGGCAGCACATAAAACCTATATTAGGTTAGACTACATATACGTAAGTCAGATATTACAACCTCTATTACACAGCTCTCAGATCCATGCCTGTGTATGGTCGGATCACTCGATCATCACTTTACAGGTGGAGGGATTATGTGACCCACACAGAAGTAAAACTTGGACCTTTGATAAATCGTATATTAGAAACCCCCAAACACACGACAATGTACTTAAGCTACTAACCGAATACTGGCATATCAACACGGACACTGTAACTAACCCAGGGATCACGTGGGCGGCTCACAAAGCGGTCCTAAGGGGGATACTGATCAAAGAAAAAACACTACAGATCAGAAAATACAGACAACAATTAAAACAACTCCACACAGAAATTGAAGAACTAGAAAGGAAACATAAACATACCAAAACAAAAACCATACAGAAGACTCTCCACTCTAAAAAAACTGCACTAGCTACACTCCTTCACAAGCAAGCCACCAGAGCCATTCAGAACCAGCAGGCACAATACTTCATATTCGCAAACAAACCGGATAGATACATGGCACACAAAATTAGGGAACGATGTCGAGCCTCAGTGATTTCCTCACTTGAGACTCCTAACAATACGATAACCTCACACCCGCAGGAAATAGTAGACACTTTCGCAGCATACTACGGTGACCTATATGATGGGAGAAAGGTTTTACACAACGCAGAGACAGAGGCACTCACTACAACTTTTTTTAATCATGACTTATTGCAAACTATATCTAAAGAACAGAGGGAAACTTTGAATGCTCCCATATCCACTATGGAGGTGTTAGGAGCTATCAAAGATCTTAAACCAGGGAAGGCGGCGGGACCGGACGGCTTCCCTGGTGAATACTATAAGCTTTTTAAAGTAACACTAACTCCACATCTCATTAAGTTCTGTAATTATGTCATGGGGGGGGGGGGTCATTCCACCTGAGCTCCTGGCAGCGAAAATAGTAGTCATCCCCAAACCAGGAAGGGACCACAAAAAATGCCAAAATTACCGCCCAATATCCCTAATTAACCAAGACCTCAAGATTTTCACAAAGATAATAGCGAACCGACTTAAACATATTATACCTTACCTGGTCCACCCGGACCAAGTGGGTTTTGTTAAAGGAAGGGAAGCCCCAGATAACATACGTAAAGTTACTAATCTAATCCAGACCTTAAAAGAGACACAAACGCCTTCCCTGCTCCTATCTCTGGATGCAGAGAAGGCGTTCGATAGGATTGACTGGGATTATATGTTTTTGGTATTGCATAAGATGGGGTTTGAAGGGGCAGTTATAAAAGCATTAAAGGCTATCTACTCTGTTCCAGGGGCTCAGGTTTCATCAGCAGGATACAAATCCCAACCCTTCCCAATTCGTAACGGAACCAGACAGGGATGCCCCCTATCTCCATTACTTTTTGCTCTATGTGTAGAGCCTCTAGCCGCCAAAATTCGCTCACATATAGATATATCAGGTGTTAAGACAGTAACAACGGAATATAAACTAGCATTGTTTGCGGACGATATATTATTGACTCTGACGAACCCCCTAATATCCCTACCCAATCTATACCAAACACTAGAGACCTTTTCTATCATTTCGGGATTTAAAATAAATGCAGAGAAATGCGAAGCCCTCCCCATAGCGATCCCCCGACAGACTCAGACACTATTGGAATCCAACTTTAATTTTAAATGGATGAAGCACTCCCTAAAGTATCTGGGAGTTCATCTTCCCACTTGCCCCTCGCAACTATATAAAGTAAATTATATCCCATTGTTCAAACAAATCAGAAAGGATCTATCGACATGGAAAAGCTATAGATTCTCATGGCTGGGTAGAGTGGCCGCGGTGAAGATGACTGCTTTGCCAAGGATATTATACCTGTTTAGAACCCTACCTATTAAAATTTTAAAAACAGATCTAGATACATTACAAAAGGAAATACTAATATTCATAAGAGGGGATAAAACTAACAGAATAGCGAAATCAATTTTAAATAGACATAGGAAACTGGGAGGTATAGGGGCCCCTAATTTAATAGAATACTATAATGCAGCCAGAATGGCGCAAGACACTCTCTTACTAAAAAGAAACAAAGAGATTATCTGGCCTACCTTAGAAGCAACATTAGGTGGATGGGGTGAGACTGATACAATTATTTGGGACCCCGGGAGAACACAAAACAATACAGAAACTTCTAGACCTTACACTACAAACCTCACAGTAACTACATGGAAAAAAGCAAGAACCAAATATGGTCTCATGCCACAATATTCTTTATACATCCCGATAAGATATATCGTACCTAGTGAACTCTGGGCTCAGCTTCAGAAATGGGAAAATAAGGGGTTATATAGAGTGGCAGACTTCATGGAGGGTGGAACTACACTTTCATTTAATCTTCTTCAGACAAAATTGAACCCCTTGAAACTACACTGGTACATATATTTACAGATACATTCAGCTGTACAATCATATCTGAGAAATCCAAGAGCAAACAACAGTACACCAATAGAAAATTTCTGTAAATCAAAGGAACGCAATAAACACACCATCTCTATCTTATATATAGCTATTCAGGCTTCGCAGATTACTACAAAAAACCCCACTATGATGGCGTGGGAGAGAGAATTACTTATCTGTAAAGAAATTAAAGAGTGGGAAACAATATTTCAAAATGCAGAAAAGGGACTTATAAGTGTAGACCTTAAGGAAAACGTTATTAAAACCATATACCGATGGTATCTAACGCCCACGAGAACGGCCCATATACATACGCAGGGAAGTGCCTTCTGCTACAGAGGGTGCGGAGAAATAGGAACATACAGGCATATGTGGTGGGATTGTAGGGAGATTACAGGGATATGGACACAACTATCCTCCTTTCTTAGTCACATCCTAAATGAGAATATAGATCTCACAATCCAACAAGCTCTCCTACATGTACATATCAATAGATTTAATAAACATATTAACACATTTATCAGGATTCTATGCACAGTCACACGGACATGCATAGCCAGATATTGGAAGACAGGTAGCCCAACCTGGACAGAAATTTACAATAAAATTCAACATACATACAATATGTATGAGTTGGCATCACACACTTTAGATAATAAGGAAGTAGTCCAAGCCGTATGGTACTACTGGTTAATTAAATGAAATCTAGACAAGAAAGACTGGTGGGAAACGTAGCCTTAGGTGGTCAATACAGATATAAAAATCTTTACCTACAGCTATACAACAAATAACAAAACATGGTGTGTCGTCACTCCCCTTCCCCATACTTTCTTCCCTTTCCTGCCCCAACCCGCAGAACTTTACCTTCTCTAGGTGTTGTACTCTCTAAACTTAAGTTATATAGAGACAGAGTAATTAAACCTTGATTCAACGAAAATCTCATTAAAGCTCAATAAAAGACCAACTCAGAAATAGATATTACAACTGTACTATCTTTCAAGAGAGATAGCCTGTCATTCATGAAGATGTATGGACTGAATATCATCTGAATTCAATGATCTCAGGACTCTATTAGTGCTCTTTAATTGATGAGTATATTTGGATATTTAAGTATCACTAGAACTGAATGGAGTGTTATAAAGGTTATTAATTGAATTGTTTATTATATAGAAATGCTATGGTGCAAACCTATCCTTCGGAGTCCATGATGATGGAGACCAATACGGGAGAAGGTATCTCTGTAACTGTTTATTTTTCAAACTAATAAAAAATATTCAATCATAAATATATATATATACACATACCTGTATATCTATTCCTATAAATAAATAGGTATAGATGTCTATTTTACATTAATATTATATATATATATATATATATATATATATATATATATATATACTAATAAAAATTATTTTAAAAAATGATATGATTATATATATATATATATATATATATATATATATATATATATATATATATATATATAAATGTTTTGGGATTTAGATCCGGTTAGTACACATGAAGAATTACTAATCTTACATCATGTTTTTTAAATATTACATCCAAAATATTTAAAAAAAAGAATATTTATTAAAAATTATTATAGATACTATAAAATATATATACACTCCCCAGCCATTTTGCCTTCAGAACTGCCTTAATTCTTTGTGGCATCGATTTAACAAGGTGTTGGAAACATTCCTCAGATATTTTGGTCCATATTGACATGATAGCATCACACATTTGCTGCAGATTTTTCGGCTGTACATCCATGATGCGAATCTCCCATTCCACCACATCCCAAAGATGCTCTATTTGATTGAGATCTGTTGACTGTGGAGGCCATTGGAGTACAGTGAACTCATTGTCATGTTCAAGTAACCAGTTTGAGATGATTTGAGCTTTGTGACATGGTGCATTATCCTGCTGGAAGTAGCCATCAGAAGATGGGTACAATGTAGTCATAAAGGCATGGACATGGTCAGCAACAATACTCCGGTAGGCCGTGATGTTTAAACAATGCTCAATTGGTACTAAGGGGCCCAAAGTGTGCCAAGAAAATATCCCCTACACCATTACACCACCAGCCTAAACTGTTGATACAAGGCAGGATGGATCCATGCTTCTAAGTTGTTTACACCAAATTCTGACCCTACTATCTAAATGTCGCAGCTGAAATCGAGACTCATCAGACCAGGCAACATTTTTCCAATCTTGTATTGTCCAATTTTAGTGGACCTGTGCGAATTAGAGCCTCAGTTTCCTGTTCTTAACTGAACAAACAAACAAAGGGTGGTGTGAGTGCTAATCAGGAAAAGGTTTCTGTGCTTGAATCCCTAATATGGTCTGATAAAATCTCCAATTACAGACTATACGATAAAGAGGTGAGAGTGGTGTGGGATAAGCGCTCCAGATAAGTAGAGCCAACCAGATTATTATGAAAAAATAAAATGAAATAACAAGAGGAACTAATGATAGTAAAAAAGAATTTTTATAGTGATTTAGGTAGATAACTAGTTAATGCATACAGAATATGTTAGCATATACTCAATTACATAAGATGCCGGCATCAGTAACAATCAAACATATTAATCATATTAAAAACAGAAAAATACAGCCGATATAAAATTTCTAAAAGATTCCCTAAGTGTTTCTTAAAAATATATACGAATATGAATAAACTTGATAAAGGTTAATAACTCTTAGCACAGTAAAATTGGCTCGGCTAAATGTTACCAGTATTATTTTTAAGCAATGGAATATTTGGTCACAGTATTCAGTGGAGGCGTCTGATCTGTTCAGCCGTTAGGAGTAACTGTGAGTGATGGATCGGGAGGTGTGACGTCACGTCACCTGACTATTGTATTCCTCCAATCTCTGTGATATGCTTAAACACAAAAAGTTTGAAATTTGTATCCAATTCTCAATCGTAACAAAGTATACTTGTTTATGTGATGGTTAATATCAATACTTGCAAGTGTCCAATGTCCAAAGAATCTGTCCAAATTTGAAAAAAACGGTTTGTTTTATCAGCAGCTCTGAATCCTATGGAGTGTTGATCCGTTTGGTTTTATGTCCGTTCTGACACCTCACTACACACTGCTAAACTTATCTTAGCTGAACAGATCAGACGCCTCCACTGAATACTGTGACCAAATATTCCATTGCTTAAAAATAATACTGGTAACATTTAGCCGAGCCAATTTTACTGTGCTAAGAGTTATTAACCTTTATCAAGTTTATTCATATTCGTATATATTTTTAAGAAACACTTAGGGAATCTTTTAGAAATTTTATATCGGCTGTATTTTTCTGTTTTTAATATGATTAATATGTTTGATTGTTACTGATGCCGGCATCTTATGTAATTGAGTATATGCTAACATATTCTGTATGCATTAACTAGTTATCTACCTAAATCACTATAAAAATTCTTTTTTACTATCATTAGTTCCTCTTGTTATTTCATTTTATTTTTTCATAATAATCTGGTTGGCTCTACTTATCTGGAGCGCTTATCCCACACCACTCTCACCTGTTCTTAACTGACAGGAGTGGCACCTGGTGTGGTCTTCTGCTGCTGTAGCCCATCTGCTTCAAGGTTCAATGTGTTATGCATTCAGAGATGGTACTCTGCATACCTTGGTTGTAACGAGTGGTTATTTAAGTTACTATTGCCTTTCTATCATCTCGAACCAGTCTTTCCATTCTTCTCTGATCTTTGACATCAACAAGGCATTTTCGTCCACACAACTGCCGCTCACTGGATATTTTCTCTTTTTCGGACCATTCTCTGTAAACTCTAGAGATGGTTGTGCGTGAAAATCCCAATAGATCAGCAGTTTTTGAAATACTCAGACCAGCCCGTCTGGCACCAACAACCATGTCACATTCAAAGTCACTTAAATTCCCTTTCTTCCTCATTCTGATGCTCGGTTTGAACTTCAGCAAGTCGTCTTCACCACGTCTAGATGCCTAAATGCATTGAGTTGCTGCCATGTGATTGGCTGACAATTTGTGTTACCAAGCAATTGAACAGGTGTACCTACTAATAAAGTGGCCAGTGAGTGTATTTATATATATATATATATATATATATATATATATATATATATATATATATATATAAAAAGAGTTCATAGGCATATGCACTCCCACCAACCGTTCACCTGCCAGGGTGCTTTCAAAAAATTCAGAAAAAATATAGCAGGAAAAGCACTCACTGGACTTCAGACTTCAAGTGTGACAACAAATTTTTATTGAATGTGACGTTTCGGGACTTAACACGTCCCTTCCTCTGACAGTTTGAAAACTCCAAACAAACCAACTTATAAAGGCATACAAAACCCACCCCCAATGCAAGCTCCAATCACTGGAAACCGTGTGCAAAATACAGTGGTTTCTACCGGATAAGTGAATTAAATAAAATAAAATAACACATGTATTCACAAATTCAAAAAGAAAAAACAAAAACCATTATTGTTGTAATGTTTAAAGATACAAAATGTAATAGAAGTGTAACTACATATGTGGATATATCACGAATAATGCCCCAGACTGCTAAAAATGGATCATCATAGTACCCCTGTGTCAGAAATGGACTCTCCACAAACGTCAAGGATACTCCCCTACTTCTAATTACTATCAAGATTCGCTGATAAAGAATCCCACACCTATTCATTATGCACAGTACTATTTCCATTCATATACCTCATCACCAATCAAGATGTGATCAAAAGTAAAACAGACCCGATTGCTGTCACCGATTTCCCTTCATAAACACAACACTAGTGTTTACGTCACCTAATCTCCCATTGGACCACATCACACGTTGTCTAGACAACTAGATAAACACAGGCGTGCCCCAACAAGTAACCAAACAGAGGTGCTAGAGTCCGGGACCAATGAGACCGCCCACTGTGGGCGTGCTGCTTCACCGGCATACCTAGTGCAGGAGTTGCTATGGCAACCAATCTGACAGGGAGTCCCCACTGGATTCCACTGTTTATAACGGCCCCCATAGTCTACCCATATCGGACAGGTAACAGCGACAAGAGCAAGCCACATACAAAGCACCAAACAACCCCATGCACACAGCGCCACCGTTCATCTCCCAACAAACTCCGATCAGCACGGCCGAAAATGTAAACGCAAATACGTATAATGTCACTCCAATAGATTCCCACAGTCTGCCAGGCCACACTCCCACAAACCAGCCAACACAGATGACAGAAATCGGCCGCAATCACAGAGGCCATAGTATACGCAAAGTGCCCGACTCAGGGATCTCTCAGCCACCCCATAGGGAAAAGTCACATTAGTACCCCCCTCTTATTTATCAAGTATACAACCTAAGATAAAGAGGTATGATCCTGAATTCATTTCTAACAGTCATAATAACTAGTGGAGCCCCAGAGACTTCATCAAAACACCAACCAATAAAACCACAACAAATAGTATGCAAATGTACAATTAAGAACAACTTAATAGAAATAGATATGTCACCAGCATAAAGTGATCCTACAGAACACCCTAACTATCTGTGCCCAAAATGCATATAAACCATCATATTCAACCTACTAACGGTCCTATCTACAGCCAATACAATCACCAAACCAGAGATATAGGAAATCCCTATATCACTAAAATCATCCTATCACCATGGGTCAACTAATAAAAATTAAAAAATAGAACTAAAAATGAAAATTAGAAATAAAATACAGGACCACAGAGAACCACCACTTCAGACACAGGGGTGTCAAAAAAGAAAGAAACCAGGGGCATATTCGAGACCATAAAGTAAATAAAAATAGAAATATATGAAGTGCACAAGTGTTTTCCCAGACCTATTCTGTGTGTGTGAATATATTAAAGATAATATTAAAAATAAAATTAAAAGTAAAAACAATGTAACTCCTAGCAAAACTAGTTACCGGCTCCTGAAGCAATACCAGAGCCCTCAAGATAACACACTCACAAAAGGAGACCAAGCTACTAAAATAAAAGGAGAGGAAGGAAAGGGGAGAAGGAGGGGGGGGAAAGAAGGGGGGGGAAGAAATGGGAAAAGGGGGGGGGGAGGAGGGGAGAAAGGAGGGGGAGGCCAAAAAGGGGGGGGGGGAAGGGGGGGGAGGAGGGAGGGGGGAAGGAGGGAAAGAAGGGGGGAATGAAGAGGGGAAAGGAAAAAGAACAAATAAAAAAGAAAAGAAGAAAAAAAACAAAGAAGGAAAAAGGGAGAAATAAAGAAAAGAAAAAGCAAGAAACAAGAAACTAAAGATAGGGGATATGCCCCCCTAGACCACTGAATCATGTACTCTCATCAGAAATTGAACTCCTGGACTCTCCATGAGGTGATGGTCAACAGTAGCAACTATGGAAACAAAATCAGCCAAGGTCTGGTTTGGTGATTGTATTGGCTGTAGATAGGACCGTTAGTAGGTTGAATATGATGGTTTATATGCATTTTGGGCACAGATAGTTAGGGTGTTCTGTAGGATCACTTTATGCTGGTGACATATCTATTTCTATTAAGTTGTTCTTAATTGTACATTTGCATACTATTTGTTGTGGTTTTATTGGTTGGTGTTTTGATGAAGTCTCTGGGGCTCCACTAGTTATTATGACTGTTAGAAATTAATTCAGGATCATACCTCTTTATCTTAGGTTGTATACTTGATAAATAAGAGGGGGTACTAATGTGACTTTTCCCTATGGGGTGGCTGAGAGATCCCTGAGTCGGGCACTTTGCGTATACTATGGCCTCTGTGATTGCGGCCGATTTCTGTCATCTGTGTTGGCTGGTTTGTGGGAGTGTGGCCTGGCAGACTGTGGGAATCTATTGGAGTGACATTATACGTATTTGCGTTTACATTTTCGGCCGTGCTGATCGGAGTTTGTTGGGAGATGAACGGTGGCGCTGTGTGCATGGGGTTGTTTGGTGCTTTGTATGTGGCTTGCTCTTGTCGCTGTTACCTGTCCGATATGGGTAGACTATGGGGGCCGTTATAAACAGTGGAATCCAGTGGGGACTCCCTGTCAGATTGGTTGTCATAGCAACTCCTGCACTAGGTATGCCGGTGAAGCAACACGCCCACAGTGGGCGGTCTCATTGGTCCCGGACTCTATCACCTCTGTTTGGTTACTTGTTGGGGCACGCCTGTGTTTATCTAGTTGTCTAGACAACGTGTGATGTGGTCCAATGGGAGATTAGGTGACGTAAACACTAGTGTTGTGTTTATGAAGGGAAATCGGTGACAGCAATCGGGTCTGTTTTACTTTTGATCACATCTTGATTGGTGATGAGGTATATGAATGGAAATAGTACTGTGCATAATGAGTAGGTGTGGGATTCTTTATCAGCGAATCTTGATAGTAATTAGAAGTAGGGGAGTATCCTTGGGTGATGCCAAACCCTTTATGACGTTGGTGGAGAGTCCATTTCTGACACAGGGGTACTATGATGATCCATTTTTAGCAGTCTGGGGCATTATTCGTGATATATCCACATATGTAGTTACACTTCTATTACATTTTGTATCTTTAAACATTACAACAATAATGGTTTTTGTTTTTTCTTTTTGAATTTGTGAATACATGTGTTATTTTATTTTATTTAATACACTTATCCGGTAGAAACCACTGTATTTTGCACACGGTTTCCAGTGATTGGAGCTTGCATTGGGGGTGGGTTTTGTATGCCTTTATAAGTTGGTTTGTTTGGAGTTTTCAAACTGTCAGAGGAAGGGACGTGTTAAGTCCCGAAACGTCACATTCAATAAAAATTTGTTGTCACACTTGAAGTCTGAAGTCCAGTGAGTGCTTTTCCTGCTATATTTTTATATATATATATATATATATATATATATATATATATATATATATATATATTCTATGAATTATTTTGAATTTTTTACAGTATCTATAATAATTTTTAATAATAATAATAATAATAATAATAATTTGTAAACACTCTTTGAGATTAGTAATTTTTTGTGTACACTAAACACAACACCGCATTAGACCTAAATCGGGAAAAACTAATCGTGTTACGCATATTTTACATTTAATGGGAATATAAAATAAATATATCTATAGGAATAGATACTGTATATGGGTATGGGTATATACAGCTATTAATAGAAATATATATATTTACATGACCTCTTTTTCTAAACAAAAATACAAAGACCTACTAATATTACAAACCCCCACTCCATCAAACCCACAAAATAAAAAAAACTATCTAAAAGGGCATTTGTATGGGCATTGCCCTTAAAAGGGCATTCAGCTCTTTTTATTGCCCTTAAAATAGCATTTAGCTCTTTTAAGAAATGCCCAAACCCTAATCTAAAAACAAAACCAACCCCAAAAAACCTTAAAAAAACCTAACACTAACCCCTCTTTAGGTACTCACAGTTGCTGAAGTCCCGCTTGAACGATCTTCATCCAGGCGGCTCCATCTTCATCCATCGCGGAACCGGCATCTTCTTCCTCCCTGCGGAGGTGGACCGGTTTATGTGCAGAGGCCCAGACAAAGGTCCAAGGTGGAGGTCCAGACGAAGGTCCAGATGGAGGTCCATCGATCCGACATGGAGGTCCTCTTCATGCGATCATCCACCGCACACTGAGGATTCAAATGCAAGGTACTCCTTTTATACTGGGGCTATCATTGCATTCCTATTGGCTGAAAAAATTAAATCAGTCAATAGGAATTAGAGCTGCTAAAATCCTATTGGCTGTTTAAATCAGCCAATAGGATTTAAGTAGCTCTCATTCCTATTGGCTGTTCAAATCAGCCAATAGGATTTAAGCAGCTCTCATTCCTATTGGCTGTTCAAATCAGCCAATAGGATTTAAGCAGCTCTCATTCCAATTGGCTGATTTGAACAGTCAATAGGATTTAAGCAGCCCTAGTTCCTATTTGCTGATTTAAAATTTTCAGCCAATAGGAATGCAATGGTACCCCCAGTATAAAAGAGGTACATTGCATTTGAATCCTCAGTGTGCGGCGGACGATCGCATGAAGAGGACCTCTATGTCGGATCGATGGACCTCCGCCTTGGACCTTTGGCCGGACCTCCGCCTTGGACCTTCGCCTGGACCTCCACCTCCGCACATCAACCGCTCCACCACCGCAGGGATAAAGAAGATGCCGGTTCCGTGATGGATAAAGATGGAGCAGCCTGAATGAAGATGGAGCCGCTTGAAGATTTTTCAAGCAGGACTTCAGCAACTGTGAGTACTGTGAGGTTTTTTTTTAAGGTTTTTTGGGGTGTTTTTTTTTTTAGATTAGGGTTTGGGCATTTCTTAAAAGAGCTAAATGCCATTTTAAGTGCAAGAAAAAGAGCTGAATACAATTTTAAGGACAATGCCCATACAAATGCTCTTTTCAGGGCAATGGGTAGATTAGGTTTTTTAAGATAGTTTTTTTTATTTTGTCGGTTTGGGGGATGGGGGTTTGTAATGTTAGTGGGTCTTTGTATTTTTATTAAGACAAAGAGCTGTTTTCTTTAGGGCAATGCCCTACAAAAGGCATTTTAAGGGCTATTTGTAGTTTATTATAGATTAGGTTTCTTTTATTTTGTGGTGTTTTTTTAAAAAAATGAGTATTAAAATAGGAATAATTATTATTATTTTGGATAATTAGTTTGTTAATTTGTGTAATGTTTTTTTTTTTTCGTTTTGGGTGTTTTTTTTTTTTTTAGAATAGCCATTTTTTATTTTTAATGGGCAGCAAAAGAGCTGAATGCCCTTTAAGGGCAATGCCCATACAAATGCCCTTTTTAGGGCAATGGGTAGATTAGGTTTTACTTTATTTTTATTTTGTGGGTTTGGGGGGTGGGAGTTTGTATACTATTAGGGGGGGTTGTTTTTCTTTTGTAGAAAAAGAGCTGATTTCTTTAGGGTAATGCCCTACAAAAGGCCCTTTTAAGGGCCCTTGGTAGATAATTATAGATTAGGGTTTTTTTATTTTGGTGTGGGTTTTTTATTTAAACAGGGTATTAGACTAGGAATAATTTTTATTGTTTTGGATAATTTCGTTTGTTATTTTTTTGTAATGGTAGATTTTTTTATTTTTTGTAAATTTAGTGTTTTTTTATTGTAATGGTAGTAGGTTTTTTTTAGTTTTAAATAGGTATTATTTAGTTAATAATTGTAAGTTAGGGGGTGTTAGGGTTAGAGTTAGGTTTAGGGTTACAGTTAGGTTTAGGGGTTGATATAGTTTAATTTAGGTTGTTTTGCGATGTGTGAGGCTGGTAGTTTAGGGGTTCATAGGTTTATTTAGTGGTAGTGATGTGGGAGGCCAGAGGTTTAGGGGTTAATAACTATATTTAGTGGCGGCGATGTCGGGGAGCGGCGGAATAGGGGTTAATAAATTTATTATAGTGTGGGCGATGTTGGGGTGCGGGGGAATAGGGGTTAATAGCTTTAGTATAGTGGCGGCGATGTCGGGGAGCAGTGGAATAGGGTTTAATACATTTTATTAGTGACAGTGATGTCGGGAGCGGCAGATTAGGGGTTAATAACTTAAATAAAGTATTTGTGATGCGGGAGGGCCTCGGTTTAGGGGTTAATAGGTAGTTTATGGGTGTTAGTGTACTTTGTAACATTTTAGTTATGAGTTTTGTGTAACAGTTTTGTTGCGTAAAACTTTTTATAACTACTGCTCTCAGATGGCCGTACGGATCTTGTCGTTATAGGGTGTAACGCAAGCTTTTTAGCCTCACTGCAAAACTCGTAATTACAGGCTAAAAGGCTTGCGGTACAGTTATACCGACAAGACTTGTAATGACTGCATTGCTGTTTTAACGCTGAAATGGCCATTTTTTTCAGCTTTAAAACATGAATGCACAACTCATAATCTACCTGAATAAAAATTACATTTTACTGTATGTGAAGAACATTAGAATGTGAAATATGAATAACTCCTGTCGCAAGTGATAGTTTTTTTTTTCTTTTGCACACTCCAGTGACTTCTATGGGGAGAATTTAACACGGTCGCAATATTTGTTTAGCACGTGCTGGGTTTTGCTTGCACCCAAACTTATTACTCTCAACTTTTAATACGTGCGCAACCTGACGAAAGTGCTAAATAGCACGCCACTTGTAATCTGGCCTAAACTAAAGCATATTTTTAAGCTATTATGCCTTTTTGCAGCCCTAAGTACACATGCACAGGAACTTAAAGGGACATTATACACTCATTTTTTCTTTGCATAAATGTTTTGTAGATAATCTATTTATATAGCCCATAAAGGTTTTTTTTTTTAAATAAATGTATAGTTTTTCTTATTTTTAAATAACATTGCTCTGATTTTCAGACTCCTAACCAAGCCCCAAAGTTTTATAAGAATACTGTCAGCTACCTTCTCCAGCTTGCTGCTGTTTGTGTAAAGGGTCTTTTCATATGCAAAAGAAGGGGGAGGGGGGGGGGGGTCTTATTTGCCACTTGCAGTGGGCTTTCCAGCTACCTTTTCAACAGAGCCAAACTGACAGCTTCTAAGTAAGTTTTTAAACAGTTTTATACTGGATTTTTATATCCGTATCTGTGCATCTTATTCTTTATAGTAGTGTCTATTGCATGCAGTTATATGAAAATGAGTGTATACTGTCCCTTTAAGTAGTAATTATCTACTTATGTCACGTATATTTAAAGGGACAGTATACACTCATTTCATATAACTGCATGTAATAGACACTACTATAAAGAATAAGATGCACAGATACGGATATAAAAATCCAGTATAAAACTGTTCAAAAACTTACTTTGAAGCTCTCAGTTTAGCTCTGTTGAAAAGGTAGTTGGAAAGCCCACTGCAAGTGGGAAATAAGACACTCCCCGTCCCCCTTCTTTTGCATATGAAAAGACCCTTTACACTAACAGGAGCAAGCTGGAGTAGGTAGCTGACGGTATTCACATAAAACTTTGGGGCTTGGTTAGGAATCTGAAAATCAGAGCAATGTTAAAAAATAAGCAAAACTATACATTTTTTAAAAAAGAACCTGTATGGGCTATATAAATAGATCATCTACAAAACATTTATGCAAAGAAAAAATGAGTGTATAATGTCCCTTTCAACTAAAATAAATAGTTATCATATCTATCTATCTATCTATCTATCTATCTGTCTGTCTGTCTGTCTGTCTGTCTGTCTGTCTGTCTGTCTATCTATCTATCTATCTATCTATCTATCTATCTATCTATCAGTCTGCCTGTCTATGTATTTTATTAGAGCAAGGTCCCTCACAATCCACAACAAGCACAGGAATCATGCAAGGATCTGGATTTACATGTGGCAAGCACACACTGCCATCTTCAGTATGTATCATATTACTACATTAGTTCATTATTGGAAGCTCTGTTGCCTGTGCTTTGTCTGAAAATATCTGACATAAAAGAAATTAACTTACGTTTTTTCCCCCACCATGCAATGAACAGTTTAGATTAACTTATTGCTTAAAGTGTCTTTTAAAGGGACAATGTACTGTAAAGTGTTCTCAATATTCAATTTTACTTGCTGAGGTAGGGACGTAACCTCTAGGGAGCTTTTTTGGCTCTGCATTTGGTATTGGTTTTCAAGTAGGGGGCCTGCTGGAGCCTGGGCTTCAATTACATCATTCCTGGCCCCACTGTGTGCACCCTCCCAGCAAAACAGGGCTTTCAGTGTAAGGAATGTGTATGGATTTTCCTATACAAATATGATGGCAGGGTATCCAAGATGGCCATCGCAGTGTAGAGGTACAAAACAAAATCTTACAGCACCTGTCCCAGCCTTAGCCATGTGTCCACTGACGTTTAGTTACCCCCCCCCCCCCCGTTGAAGTATATTAAATTGCTTAGAAGTAGCTAATTTACCTTTGTCATGTGAAATTGCTGTTTTTCCTGTTGAAACCTCTATCTATGCTAAAAATGTCAGTACTTAAAGGGACATGAAACCCACATTTTTTCTTTCGTGATTTAGAAAGAGCATGTAATTTTAAACAACTTTCTAATTTACTTCTATTATCTAATTTGCTTCATTCTCTTGATATCACTTGCGGAAAAGCATATCTAGATATGCTCAGTAGCTGCTTATTGGTTGCTGCACATAGAGGCCTCGTTTGATTGGCTCACACATGTGCATTGCTATTTCTTCAACAAAGGATATCTAAAGAATTTAGCAAATTAGATAATAGAAGTAAATTGGAAAGTTGTTTAAAATGACATGTCCTATCTGAATCATGAAAGTTTAATTTTGACTAGACTGCCCCTTTAAGCACACGTAATTTATCCAGTATTTGGCAAATCTAGCATTGTTACCTAAATTATTGTAGATAAATAAAAAGAGAGAAGCACTCAACCTGGGAACGAACAATAGCATAATAGCTTGTTCTGTGGCTAGTTACCACCCAAGAAGCAGCCTCTTTTTGCTCAACATGTGCCTTTCACAGAGAAGAACTTTCCTGAAGCATATCAGTCTGATCCTGACTTCACAGTACAGTCCAGCCCCGAAATACCAGGTAATCCCTCTCTGAACAAGAGAAACAGCAAAACCCCAGACGTACGTTTCGGCCTATTGTGGCCCTCGTCAGTGAGGTGCAGCCATATCCCTCTAGGCCAGGGGTGGGCAAGAGGTAGATCACGGTCTACCAGTGGACCGCGAGTGAATTTTAAGATGACTGCCTGTAAGATTTTCAAAAGTCTGCATAATAAGAGAAAGATTTCTCACACATCTACGGCGACGAGGATCTTTACTCAGAATCTAGATTCTGAGTGAAGAGCCTCGCCACTGTAAATGTGTGAGAAATCTTTCTCTCATGCAGACTTTTGAAATGGGATATGACTCTGAGAGTAGGACGGCGGTATGGGCACTTTACTTCAGCCTGCACAACTCAGCTGTAGCTGAACTCGCTGTCGCTGACCCAGCTTTGGTTACAGGACCTGCCCCCTAATCAACCTGACATGGCGTTTAGCCAATAAAGCTACTTTGAAGAATGAGTCTCGAGCCGTCTTGATTGTAAGACTACTTATCATACGCAGGCGCGGAACACAGACAAGGCTGCTTGATGGTCCCAGTGTGACGTAAAGAGAGAGCTCTCGCAGTAAGTAAAGACAGAGCGCTGCTGTATTGGTTATTAAAGAGCGCAAATGATTTTTAAAGCTGTATTATTTGTGTCAAAAATACAATTTTCAGCCAGCAGGTCCTATTTGTGACAAAAATAAGAATTTTGCACCCGGTTACACAGTGTGTGCTGGACTATTCTTTGTGTTTTTTGAATAAATTACATTATTGTAAATATTATTATCAAGACTGGTGTGTGTTTTTTTTTTAGTTAGGTGACCACGTCACTTGGAATAAAATTAGAGGTAGCCCTTGCCTTACAAAAGTCTGCCAACCCCTGCTCTAGGCACACTGAGCAACGGGTCCACGTCTGGATTCCGCATCACACTTAGGGAGACTTCCCTAAGTGTCATAATTTGCATAAATAAAAAGAGAGAAGCGCTCAACCTCAATTATTGTAGATATTAGGGCCTTTAAGTACAGTAGAATTGCACAATCAACAAATGCATCACACATGTTACAGTGCCTGCTTCATGCCCCAGTGTAACCCATACAACAGGATTATCTATGTCCCAATAAAAAAGCAGTGTTTTTTAATTTGTTAAGTGCATGGTCTCCCCAACTGGAAGAGAAAGCACTTACCTGCTCCGCTGTCCGGCATGTAGACAGTTACAAGGTATGAGAGGATACAGTTCTTCACAGAGACCTTTGAAAAAGAAAGAACAGAGTAGCCAACTCTGGCTTTCTAGACTAGGGCAGCGATTGTTAGGAAAACGCAGTAGGTACCTCTTTACAAGTTCCTAAATACTTTAAAGCCACCACTACCCGACTCAAGGAATGACGTGGAATACGACTATACCCCAAAACTTGCTTGTAGAAAAATTAAAAAATCTTCTTCAGACACCTAATCTTCACCTCCTCCATGCACCGAAGGAAAAGAGAATGACTGGGGGTTGTGGGTAAGGGAGTGATACTTAGTAGTTTAACTGTGGTGCTCTTTGCCTCCTCCTGCTGGCCAGGAGTTATATTCTCAACAGTAATTACTCAAGCCGTGGACTCACTATATCTTAGGAAAGAAAAGCAAAATGTATCCATACCTGATAAATTTATTTATTTATTTCCTGATAAGGTGAGTCCACGGCTTGAGTAATTACTGTTGGGAATATCACTCCTGGTCATCAGGAGGAGGCAAAGAGCACCACAGTTAAACTACTAAGTATTACTCCCTTACCCACAACCCCCAGTCATTTGACCGAAAAGAAATGAAGAAAAAGGAGTAACACAAGCTGTAGCGGTGCCTGAGGTTATAGTCAAAAGAACAACTGTCTTAAAATAAAGGGTGGGGCCGTGGACTCACCATATCCGGAAATAAATAAATTTATCAGGTAAGCGTAAATTTAGTTTTTCTTTACTAAGATATGGTGAGTCCACGGCTTGAGTAATTACTGTTGGGAACCAAAACCCAAGCTAGAGGACACGGATAAATAGGGAGGGACAAGACAGGCAGTCCTAAACAGAAGGCACCACCACTTGAAGAACCTTTCTCCCAAAAGAAGCCTCAGCCGAGGCAAAAGTATCAAATTTGGAAAAAGTATGTAGAGAAGACCAAGTTGCAGCCTTGCAAATTTGTTCCACAGAAGCTTCATTTTTGAAAGCCCAAGAAGAGGAAACAGCTCCTGTGGAATGAGCCGTAATTCTCTCAGGAGGCTGCTGTCCAGCAGTCTCATAAGGCAAGCGAATTATACTTCATAACCAAAAAGAAAGAGTAATAGCAGTAGCTTTCTGACTTAAAGGGACACTGTACCCAAAAAATTTCTTTCGTGATTCAGATTGAGCATGAAATCTTAAGCAACTTTCTAATTTACTCCTATTATCAAATTTTCTTCATTCTCTTGGGCCTAGATTTAGAGTTTGGCGGTAGCCGTCAAAACCAGCGTTAGAGACTCCTAACGCTGGTTTTAGGCTACCGCCGGTATTTGGAGTCAGTCAGGAAAGGGTCTAACGCTCACTTTCCAGCCGCGACTTTTCCATACCGCAGATCCCCTTACGTCAATTGCGTATCCTATCTTTTCAATGGGATCTTTCTAACTCCGGTATTTAGAGTCGTGTCTGAAGTGAGCGTTAGAAATCTAACGACAAAACTCCAGCCGCAGAAAAAAGTCAGTAGTTAAGAGCTTTCTGGGCTAACGCCGGTTTATAAAGCTCTTAACTACTGTGCTCTAAAGTACACTAACACCCATAAACTACCTATACACTCCTAAACCGAGGTCCCCCCACATCGCCGCCACTCTATAAAAATTTTTTAACCCCTAATCTTCCGCTCCTAACACTGCCGCCAACTACGTTATCCCTATGTACCCCTAACCTGCTGCCCCTAACACCGCCGACCCCTATATTATATTTATTAACCCCTAATCTGCCCCCCATGTCGCCGCCAGCTACCTACACTTATTAACCCCTAATCTGCCGTCCGCACACCGCCGCCAGCTGCATTATAGCTATGTACCCTTAATCTGCTGCCCCTAACACCGCCGACCCCTATATTATATTTATTAACCCCTAATCTGCCCCCCACAACGTCGCCTCCACCTGCCTACACTTATTAACCCCTAATCTGCCGAGCGGACCGCACCGCTATTATAATAAAGTTATTAACCCCTAATCCGCCTCACTCCCGCCTCAATAACCCTATAATAAATAGTATTAACCCCTAATCTGCCCTCCCTAACATCGCCAAAACCTAACTTCAAGTATTAACCCCTAATCTGCCGATCGGAGCTCACTGCTACTCTAATAAATTTTTTAACCCCTAAAGCTAATTTTTAACCTGACCCTAACACCCCCCTAAGTTAAATATAATTTTATTCTAACGAAATAAATTAACTCTTATTAAATAAATTATTCCTATTTAAATCTAAATACTTACCTGTAAAATAAACCCTAATATAGCTACAATATAAATTATAATTATATTATAGCTATTTTAGGATTAATATTTATTTTACAGGCAACTTTTTATTTATTTTAACCAGGTACAATAGCTATTAAATAGTTAAGAACTATTTAATAGCTAAAATAGTTAAAATAATTACAAAATTACCTGTAAAATAAATCCTAACCTAAGTTACAATTAAACCTAACACTACACTATCAATAAATAAATTAAATAAACTACCTACAATTATCTACAATTAAACCTAACACTACACTATCAATAAATTATTTAAATACAATATCTACAAATAAATACTATGAAATAAACTAACTAAAGTACAAAAAATAAAAAAGAACTAAGTTACAAAAAATAAAAAAATATTTACAAACATTAGAAAAAAATTACAACAATTTCAAACTAATTACACCTACTCTAAGCCCCCTAATAAAATAACAAAGCCCCCCAAAATAAAAAAATGCCCTACCCTATTCTAAATTAAAAAAGTTCAAAGCTCTTTTACCTTACCTCGCCGAATGATGGTTCCTTTAAATGACGTCATCCAAGATGGCGTCCCTCGAATTCCGATTGGCTGATAGGATTCTATCAGCCAATCGGAATTAAGGTAGGAATATTCTGATTGGCTGATGGAATCAGCCAATCAGAATCAAGTTCAATCCGATTGGCTGATCCAATCAGCCAATCAGATTGAGCTTGCATTCTATTGGCTGATCGGAACAGCCAATAGAATGTGAGCTCAATCTGATTGGCTGATTGGATCAGCCAATCGGATTGAACTTGATTCTGATTGGCTAATTCCATCAGCCAATCAGAATATTCCTACCTTAATTCCGATTGGCTGATAGAATCCTATCAGCCAATCGGAATTCGAGGGACGCCATCTTGGATGACGTCATTTAAAGGAACCGTCATTCGGTGAGTAGGCGTCGGTTGAAGAGGATGTTCCGCATCGGCTTGGAAGAAGATGGCTCTGCTCCGCTCCAGAAGAAAGAAGATTGAAGATGCGGCTTGATAGAAGACTTCATCCCGATGATGGACTTCCGACTTCAGCCCGATGATGGATTTCTTCAGCCGCCGCTTGGATCCAGACTTCAGCCCGAGGATGGGCGTCACTCTTCAGCCCCCCGCTTGGGCTTGGATCAACACTTCCGAGGACCGATCGGTGAACCTGGTATGGTGAAGATAAGGTAGGAAGATCTTCAGGGGCTTAGTGTTAGGTTTATTTAAGGGGGGTTTGGGTTAGATTAGGGGTATGTGGGTGGTGGGTTGTAATGTTGGGGGGGATATTGTAAGTGTTTTTTTTACAGGCAAAAGAGCTGAATTCTTTGGGGCATGCCCTGCAAAGGGCCCTGTTCAGGGCTGGTAAGGTAAAAGAGCTTTGAACTTTTTTAATTTAGAATAGGGTAGGGCATTTTTTTATTTTGGGGGGCTTTGTTATTTTATTAGGGGGCTTAGAGTAGGTGTAATTAGTTTAAAATTGTAATATTTTTCTAATGTTTGTAAATATTTTTTTATTTTTTGTAACTTAGTTCTTTTTTATTTTTTGTACTTTAGTTAGTTTATTTAATTGTATTTATTTGTAGATATTGTATTTAAATAATTTATTGATAGTGTAGTGTTAGGTTTAATTGTAGATAATTGTAGGTAGTTTATTTAATTTATTTATTGATAGTGTAGTGTTAGGTTTAATTGTAACTTAGGTTAGGATTTATTTTACAGGTAATTTTGTAATTATTTTAACTATTTTAGCTATTAAATAGTTCTTAACTATTTAATAGCTATTGTACCTGGTTAAAATAAATACAAAGTTGCCTGTAAAATAAATATTAATCCTAAAATAGCTATAATATAATTATAATTTATATTGTAGCTATATTAGGGTTTATTTTACAGGTAAGTATTTAGATTTAAATAGGAATAATTTATTTAATAAGAGTTAATTTATTTTGTTAGAATAAAATTATATTTAATTTAGGAGGGTGCTAGGGTTAGGGTTAAAATTAGCTTTAGGGGTTAAAAAATTTATTAGAGTAGCGGTGAGCTCCGATCGGCAGATTAGGGGTTAATACTTGAAGTTAGGTGTCGGCGATGTTAGGGAGGGCAGATTAGGGGTTACTACTATTTATTATAGGGTTATTGAGGCGGGAGTGAGGCGGATTAGGGGTTAATAGCTTTATTATAGTAGCGGCGGCGTGCGGACGGCAGATTAGGGGTTAATAAGTGTAGGCAGGTGGAGGCAACGTTGTGGGGGGCAGATTAGGGGTTAATAAATATAATATAGGGGTCGGCGGTGTTAGGGGCAGCAGATTAGGGGTACATAGGGATAATGTAAGTAGCGGCGGTTTACGGAGCGGCAGATTAGGGGTTAATAATAATATGCAGGGGTCAGCGATAGCGGGGGCGGCAGAATAGGGGTTAATAAGTGTAAGGTTAGGGGTGTTTAGACTCGGGGTACATGTTAGAGTGTTAGGTGCAGACGTAGGAAGTGTTTCCCCATAGAAAACAATGGGGCTGCGTTAGGAGCTGAACGCGGCTTTTTTGCAGGTGTTAGGGTTTTTTTCAGCTCAAACAGCCCCATTGTTTTCTATGGGGGAATCGTGCACGAGCACGTTTTTGAAGCTGGCCTCGTCCGTAAGCACCGCTGGTATCGAGAGTTGAAGTTGCATTAAATATGCTCTACGCTCCTTTTTTGGAGCCTAACGCAGCCATTCTGTGAACTCTCAATACCAGCGGTATTTAAAAGGTGCGGCCAGAAAAAAGCACGCGTAGCTAACGCACCCCTTTGGCCGCAGAACTCTAAATCTAGGCGTTGGTATCTTTATTTGAAATGCAAGAATGTAAGTTTAGATGCCGGCCCATTTTTGGTGAACAACCTGGGTTGTCCTTGCTGATTGGTGGATAAATTCTTCCACCAATAAAAAAGTGCTGTCCAGAGTACTGAAACCAAAAAAAAGCTTAGATGCCTTCTTTTTCAAATAATGATAGCAAGAGAACGAAGAAAAAATGATAATAGGAGTAAATTAGAAAGTTGCTTAAAATTGCATGCTCTTTCTGAATTACAAAAGAAAAAAATTGGGTTCAGTGTCCCTTTTACGTTTCCCAGAGAAACAGACAAAGAGGGCAGAGGACTGGCGAAAATCCTTAGTCGCCTGTAAGTAGAAATTAAGAGCATGTACAACATCCAAATTGTGTAACAAACGTTCTTTTGAAGAAGAAGGATTAGGACACAAAGAGGGAACAACAATTTCCTTAGGAAGAAAACCTCTAACTTTTTTTTTTTTTTTTGGTTTTGAAAAAGCTTTATTGAAGATGAAGCAAACAATATAAACAGATTGCTGGAATCATACAAAAAAGGAAATCAGTATGAATGAGACCATCTAGGGGAAGGTTACGTTACAAAGTTGCTTGCTGAAGAACAATGCATAACAACGCAATACAGAGAACAAAAACAACATAAGATAAACATTGTGCGATGTTGTTCTCACAGGTAGGCATAAAAGTGTCAGCTATAGAGGAATTGAAATGTGTAATAGGCAGTAACAAGTAAGGCAATCCACCGATTAGCTGACTCCCAGCCTATCTAATGCTATTAAATTAGCAAGCTAATGAACCAGTGGCTAAATAGTTGTATATGCATTTGGTCTGAAGTGTTTGTGGGTGTAAGGAGGTGTCCTGAGGGAGGTGAAGTATGGTCATGTTGGTTGTTATACTTGATTCAGATATTCTTCCCAAAGGAAGTAGATGGAGTGATAATAATTTTTACGCTTACTTTGTGTAGTGGTACTTTTCAAGCTGGAGAGATTGGGAGGTTATCTCCCTCCATGTGTTAACTGATAGAAGGAGCAGTGATTCCAGTTTTTCGGGATAAGTCTTTTTGCCGAGTTGACCATAATGGTCAGTAATGTGAGTCTCACTTTACATTTAATCTTAGTGAAGTTGTTGAAAAGGAAAAAACAGGTTTCACTGGCTTCCGGCGGAAGTGGAGCTCTCACTGCACGCTGTTCCAACTTCAGCGCTGAGGGCCGAAAAAGAACGTTGCCCCTGAATAAGACCGCATTTGGCTGCACCACAGCAGCTTTCTAGGCACTACCCTGCGGAATCCACCGCAGAGCTCAGCCGAAGCACAGCAAGCAGACACGCTATTACCTGTGCACGGGAAACAGATCTGGGGATTGCCCTTCAAAGAAAGAGTCACGTTTGTTTTTTGCCGGGTGTGTTCCAGCGGTACCTCTCTCTACTAGTACCTACCTCTTGGAGAACGTTCGGCCGATGCCGCAGAAGAAGAGGACCTGTGCCCTCCTGGTAGGGCGAAGCGTTCTGGTGACGTTGGGATCGGTGAGGTAGCTGGTAGGTCGGGTGCCACTCCTTCCTTGCTAGCTTACTTCCGGGACCGCATGGAATCTCCATCAGTATTGACTGACGTATAACACAGCGTCTCAGAGGCATTGAGGCATTGAGGCTCCAGAGGTTTAGAACAATCGAAAGAAGCATGTTAGCATACGCTACATTGGAACTGGGTCAAGGTATCGTATGAAAGCATATAATAGCACCCGGCAAAGGCGATCCCCCACTGCACCGGTATGTTTAATTTTAATCTGTGGGACTTTGTTACTCGGATCTATTTGTGAGACATTCCCTGGTTCTCTTAACTAGTTTGTCCCTGGTCTGCCCCCTATACCTAAGGATAAGGAGAAAGAAGAAAAAGGAAAAGAAAAGTCTTAGATCATTTGCCCGCAACCCAGGGAAGGAATAAAAGTAACGTTTTCACAGGGATTTTCTTTACTCTCTTTGGTGTCCCCTTAAAAAATCTCCTACTCCTAAAGAGACATTTGGAATTCATATTATTGAAATTGCTTGAATTGATTTTTGAAATTTGTTCCTGAGATGAAGGGAATCTGTGGACTGGAATATACAGTTGGTCTTTAGCTATGTTTGGCAGTAGGATTACCTATAATACTATCTCATCTAAGGGTTATTTAATTCCACAGGGATTTGAGTCCACCAAATGGGACAAAATTTAATTGGTTGACAGTTAATATATATAAGTTTATACAATGCTATGTTTATGTTTTTTTGCTGCTTCTGTGATACTTATTGCAGTGTTCACTATCCTTTTTGATTAGCCTCAGTAGTATCTTTGCTGAGCAGACCTTCTTAACACTACTCAAGTCTGATGTAAGACATCTCCACACCACTGTTTTATTTTATATAAATTCCAAAACACCAATTAGGGATTTACTCTAAAGCACCCATTATAGAAAAAGTCCTCACTGGGCTACCTAAATAAGGGGGGGAAAAAAGGTGAAGGGAAGAAAAAGGAATAGAGAGTGAGTTTACACTTTCACACTTGCAACACCATATTCTACACTTTCACCTTATATTGAGTGCATTATTTGTTTCACTTGTAAATGGAAGTGATCGAAACTGACCACATCACGTATTGTTTTCTTTTATTTGTTTTCTTTTTGCACTTTTTCCATTTTTGTCTATGGAAAAATACTTCACACAACACCCTTCAAAAATGCCTGCCAAATCTAGGGAAAAAAAAATAATAATAAGGGGTCTGACATGAGTTCTGACTCCGGTGAAATTCTTTCTATACCAAATGATAATCGGACTTTATTGGCACAGTTTAGTAACCTTTTTTCACCCCAGTTTGAAATAATTAAAAAGGAGTTAAATGGTATATCTAGTGAACTTAATACTCTCAACCAGGAAGTTAAACAATTTGCCATCAGGATAGCGGAAATAGGATATCTGCTTTAGAGGATGTAGGACTAGAAAATATGCTAACAAAACAACAGTCTATAATCCAAAATATGGAGGCGCGTCTGGAAGATCAAGCGGATCGCTCCAGACGCAATAATATTAGAATCTTAGGTATTCCCGAAACTTCAGAGTATGACAACTTGATTGAATTTACTTCCCTAACGCTACCCCAGGCTTTAGGGTTCCTGCCACAAGCCTTACCCCTATCTATTGAAAGGGCACACAGATTAGGACCAAAAAGAGTCTCTGAAAATGGCTCAGTTATGAATAGGGTATGTATATTTAAGCTACTTAAAGGGACACTCAATCAAAATTAAACTTTCATTATCCAGATAGAGCATGCCATTTTAAGCAACTTTCCAATTTACTTCCATTAACTAAATGTGCACAGACTGTTTATATTTAAACTTTTTGAGTCACCAGCTCCTACTGAGCATGTGCAAGAATAAGTGTGTATGCATTTGTGAATGGCTGATGGCTGTCACATGGTACGTGTATGCATTTGTGATTGGCTGATGGCTGTCACATGGTACAGGGGGAGTGGAAAAAAAACATAACTTTTAAAATTGTCAGAAAAAAATCTACTACTCATTTGAAGTTCATATTAAGTGCTATTGCATTGTCTTGTTATCTTGCAATTGTTGATTATGCAAATCTACTGTGTTGACTGGTCCTTTAAGTTCCAGGACAAAGTTGAAATCCTGAGATTGTACAGGAAATTTGATACTTTTACCATTAATGACAAAAAAGTTATGCTATTTCAAGATTTCTCTAATGAGACTGTTCAAAAAAGGAAAGCTATGTCTCCCATATGTACGATAATGATAAATAAGGGTATTAAAGCTCGCTTGATATACCCCGCTAAGATTATTGTGGAAGACAACGGTAATAAGTTTGTATTTACTGAGCCTTCCAAAGCAAGAGAATATATTGATTCTAGAATTTGATAAGATGATAACAAAGTGAGATTGTAACATTCATGGCAGAGGGTACAATCATGTATATACTGGAATGTCTACGATGTGTGTGGATGTGTGTAATTTTTAAATTTTTTCTGTGTTTTTTTTTTTTCTCGTTCGATCTCCCTTCTCCCCTCTCTCTATCTACTCTTACCCCACACCCCTGGTAGGATTATAGATAGGTTGGAACATATTGTTCCCTGTTAGTGACTCTATGGTGCAGTGAGTGGTACTCATCTAGGTTTTGGCTATATATGTTGAAATATGTATTGTTTTATAAGTAGAATAGGGGTAGTTGTAGTACCCATTTACCTTTTGGTAGATCTAAGATCTAGAACAAGTGAGTATATAACTGGCTCAAAAGGGAGGATAGATGTATTTTATATTGTAACTGGTTTAAGGATTAATCTAAAACGCTGTTTTATGTGTAAATATGGCTGATACAATAGGAAATTTCAAGATCCTTTCCTGGAATGTGGGGGGTATCACTAACCCAATGAAGCATAAGTTAATATAAGTTAATATTGAAAAAACTAGGCCTTCAGGAACCCAGTATAGTATTTCTTATAGTATAGGGGTAGTTGTAGTACCTTTTTACCTTTTGGTAGATCTAAGATCTAGAACAAGTGAGTATATAACTGGCTCAAAAGGGAGGATAGATGTGTTTTATATTGTAACTGGTTTAAGGACTAATCTAAAACGCTGTTTTATGTGTAAATATGGCTGATACAATAGGAAATTTCAAGATCCTTTCCTGGAATGTGGGGGGTATCACTAACCCAATGAAGCATAAGTTAATATTGAAAAAACTAGGCCTTCAGGAACCCAGTATAGTATTTCTTCAAGAAACTTATTTAAAGGATTCGGAGATCCCCAAATTAAGATCCAGATGGATAGGTGAAGTAATTGCCACACCATGTAGTGGTAGGAAACTGATGGTCGCAATTATTTTAAATAAAAATCTAACATATCAAATAATACAGTCTGAATTAGATCAGGAGGCCAGGTACATTATATTACAAATACGAGTAAAGGGGATAAAATTAGTTTTTTGTAACTAATATGCGCCAAATGTTTTTTCTAAAGCTTTTTGGGAAAGATTGAAGAGTAAATTGTTACCCTTTGTATCAGACAATTTGGTGATAGGTGGTGATTTTAATCTTTCGTTTTGCCCTGAGTTGGATAGATTCTCAAAACAAAATATAGCTCTATATAATAAACAAGCTAAATTTATGAAATTTTTTTTGTCATCATCTAAAAATAATTGATGTGTGGAGACTTCAGAACCCAGACCAGTGTATATTTATTTGCGAATCTAAAAAGTATAGGACATTTTCAAGAATAGACTTCATTTTAGTCGCAGAATCTCTCTCGCTGCAGAAAATGGAGGCCACAATAGGTGACATAGTTATATCCGATCATGCGGTTGTCTCACTGTCATTTCAATCTTTATCGAATCAGGCAAAAGGAAATTTTACTATTGTCTTTCCGCGTTATATGTATAAAAATATTAGATTTATTTTATGGCTACAACAGAAATGGAAAGACTATTGCACTTTTAATATATCACATTTTCAAAAAATTAAAACCTTCTGGGAAGCCTCTAAGGCATTTTTAAGGGGAGAAATAAAGGCTTACATGTGTAAAAAAAAAGCGTAAAGATAATATGAGAGAAACTCAATTAGCTAAACAAGTTAGAAATAGTTATAAGAAATATGTTGGGGATCCAACTGGTGCTCACTGGGAGAGTTAATCCAGGGCCAGACAGAAAAGGGATATTTTCTCTAAACAGAAATCTTTGGAAGAAGAGATAAAATTAAATCTACGCTTTAAAGGACATTATGGTTATTCAGCTAAATTTCTAGCCAAACTAGTTAAAGGTAGAAAAAAGAAAAACTATATATTAGCAATCAGAGGTCAAGATAAAAGGTATACGGAATTGACAGATATTAACAATATATTTTATGTGTATTATCAAAAATTATATACAAAGAGTAGCAACCACGCACAGAACCAAGAAAATTTTTGTTCACAAATAAAAATTCCCAGAGTCTCACAGGATCTTTTGGAGAGACTTAATGCCCCTATATATGCAAAAGAGATAGGAGATGCAATTGAAAAAGCTAAATTAAATAAAGCTGCTGGCCCAGATTGTCTACCGGTAGAATACTATAAAATACTTGCAGAAGAAATTAAACCCACTTTAGAAAAACTGTTTAATAGCTATTTCATGAATAGTAACCCACCCTCAGAATATTTTGCGGCCGCTAACATCTCTCTAATTCTCAAAAAAGGATAAAGATGCAGAGGATCCGGCCTCATATAGACCAATTTCTGTACTTAATGCGGATTATAAAATATTGTCTTCCATTTTAGCATCTATATTATGTCATGTCTTGATGAAATCATACACCCAGATCAGGCAGGGTTTATGGCCTCAAGGAATGTATCTAAGAATATGCGGAAAGTTATAACCCTATTAGATTATATATGGAGTTTAAGCAAAAATTTGTGTGAACAATTTAAATATGACAGTGCGCTTCTAACCCTTGATGCGGTTAAAGCATTTGACTCTATAGAATGGGAATATCTATTTCAGACTCTTGAAAAGTTCGGATTTAAAAATCACTTTGTTTGTTTTGTACGTAATATATATCAGTGTCCAATATCTTACTTGTTGATAAATAATAATTTAACTCCAGGGATAAGACTTAAAAAAGGTACAAGGCAAGGTTGCCCGTTGTCCCCCCTTCTTTTCAATTTAGCGTTAGAACCTCTTGCTATAATGTTAAGGGATATTTTAGAAGGGATTACTATTGGTAAAACTGTCCTTAAAACTCTATTGTATGCAGACGATATCTTAATCTGTTTATATAACACACCCAGGGCTATTCCTATAGTGATAGACTGTTTGAATTTTTTTAGCTCATTTTCTGGCTATAAAGTGAACTATAACAAAAGTGAAATGATGTGGATTCATAAAACAAGTCATACTACAGCAAATACGGAATTTAAGGAGGTGGACTCGCTCAGATATCTTGGAATTTATCTTCACAGAAACCCTGCAAGGTGGTATGGGCTTAATTTTCATCCCTTATTACAGAAAATCTATTCTGATTTGAAACTTTGGGCAGGATTCCCGCTATCAATGTCTGCTAGAGTGAATCTTATCAAGACAATCATTTTTCCGCAACTTCTTTTCCCACTACATAATTTACTGTTAACTTTAAATAAAATAGATTTACGGAAATTAAATTCTAGCTTCTCCCAATTTATCTGGTATGATAAGAAAAAAACGCGAATCGCATTAGAAAAATTGATGCAATCTCGTGAAGCCGCCAGTCTAGCCTTACCCAATATAAAGCTTTATAATCTGGCAGCTATGGGTAAAATTGCACTTGACTGACTTGCAGAAACAAGCTGGTTTTCGACTATAGAAATGGATAATGATTTAGTTTTTTCCCTTTTCACTTAAAGCTCTATTGCATACTCAAAATTAAAGAAATACCAAATAATATAAAGAGTCTAATATCTGTTAAAAATATCATTCTTGCCTGGCAAAAGTTATGTACTTTAATAGGTGTAGACTATTCCTTTTCAGAGCATCTACCCCTAATGGGCAATCCCGAGTTTCTCCGAGGGAACAATCAGGGGGTATTTAGAGAATGGTCTAACAAAGGTCTTAAGTTAGGAAGGACAAATTATATCTTTTGATAATTTAAAGTGCCAGTTTGATTTATCAAGTAACAACCTATATGCCTATTTGCAAGTACATCATTTTATAACATCTAAGAGATGGAATGGCAGTGAGAACGCTACATGGTCGGAGTTAAGATCCATTATGGTCATCTCTCGAGTTAAAGTTCCCTCAATCTCGCTATTATACAGCATTATGCTGGCTAAGCAAAGTGATTCCTTAATGGAAAAACTGAATGGAAAATGGAGGTTTTTGATCCCAAATATAGACCATTACATATTAAGGGACAGCTGCAAAGTATTAAAACAAATGTCGTATTCCAATGAGTTGGGAAAGAGGGTCATATGAAACGTATTAATAATTTTTACTGTACGCCTCTGAAAATGTCTAAAATGTACACTGGTCAGAGTTTCTTTTGCCCACGATGTGCCTGTATATTTTACATATGTTCTGGCAATGTCCCAGGATTGGACAATTCTGGAAGAGGATTGTCTTCTGGATCAACAGATTGTACCAAACAAATATTCATCTCGGTGCGGAAGATATTTTCTTTTTTGATCGTTCCGGTCTTGGGGCATTGCCACAAAGTAAAATTCTAAATACAATTATTTTACTGGTTAGACAAATTATATTAAAAAATTGGAAGGCCAAAAAGATGCCTGGCTTCTCAGTCTTTATTAAAGGAATTCAGATGCAAATAACTTTTGAATCTTTCCATCTTAGAGAGGCAAATGAAAAATAAATCAGAAGGTTTTTATTGGGATGGTTACCTATAATCAAGACATATGCGGAAGATGTACAAAAGACAATACTATATCCATTCTTAAGTTCTGAATGTTTCTGTGATTTGGTATTATTAGGTGATTTCCCGGCAGATTGGATATCGAGTCATAGGGAGACATAATAGGACCGTCGGAGAATCCCTGTGAGGATGAGGTTGCTATAGGCAAGATTGTGTTTTAGGGGATTGATAGTGAGGCAAGGTGGAGAGCAGGAGAGTGGGAGTTAAAGAGAGAGAGAGTTAAGGAGAGATAATTACCCAACACCTAGATTTAGAGTTTTGCGGCCAAAGGGGTGCGTTAGCTACGCGTGTTTTTTTTCTAGCGCTGCTTCTAAACAACGCTGGTATTTAGAGTTCTCTGAAGGGCTGCGTTAGGCTCCAAAAAGGGAGCGTAAAGGCATATTTACCGCCACTTCAACTTTCAATACCAGCGTTGCTTACGGTAGCGGCTAGCTGGAAAAACGTGCACGTGCACGATTCACCCATAGGAAACAATGGGGCAGTTTGGGCAGAAAAAAACCTAACACCTACAAAAAAGCAGCGTTAAGCTCCTAACGCAGCCCCATTGTTTCCTATGGGGAAACACATTCTAAGTCTGCACCTAACACCCTAACATGTACCCCGAGTCTAAACACCCCTAACCTTACACTTATTAACCCCTAATCTGCCGCCCCCGCTATCACTGACCCCTGCATTACACTATTAACCCCTAATCTGCCGCTCCGTACACCGCCGCAACCTACATTATACCTATGTACCCCTAATCTGCTGCCCCTAACATCGCCGACACCTACATAATATTTATTAACCCCTAATCTGCCCCCCCCAACGTCGCCGCTACCTTACCTACACTTATTAATCCCTAATCTGCCGACCGGACCTCACCGCTACTCTAATAAATGTATTAACCCCTAAACCGCCGCACTCCCGCCTCGCAAACCCTATAATAAATAGTATTAACCCCTAATCTGCCCTCCCTAACATCACCGCCACCTAACTTCAAATATTAACCCCTAATCTGCCGACCGGACCTCGCCGCTACTATAATAAATGTATTTAATAGCTACCTAGTTAAAATAATTACAAAATTACCTGTAAAATAAATCCTAACCTAAGTTACAATTAAACCTAACACTACACTATCAATAAATTAATTAAATAAATTAACTACAATTACATACAATTAAATAAACTATTCTAAATTACAAAAAAAAACAAACACTAAATTACAAAAAATAAAAAAAGATAACAAGAATTTTAAGCTAATCACACCTACTCTAAGCCCCCTAATAAAATAACAAAGCCCCCCAAAATAAAAAAAATTCCCTACCCTAATCTAAATTAAAAAAGTTAACAGCTCTATTACCTTACCAGCCCTTAAAAGGGCTTTTCTCCTGTTAAGTGTGGTCAGTCCACGGGTCATCATTACTTCTGGGATATTAACTCCTCCCCAACAGGAAGTGCAAGAGGATTCACCCAGCAGAGCTGCCATATAGCTCCTCCCCTCTACATCACACCCAGTCATTCTCTTGCACCCAACTAATAGATAGGATGTGTGAGAGGACTGTGGTGATTATACTTAGTTTTATACCTTCAATCAAAAGTTTGTTATTTTATAACAGCACCGGAGTGTGTTGTTCCTTCTCTGGTAGAATTTGAAGAAGAATCTACCTGAGTTTTTTGTATGATTTTAGCCGGCGTAGTTAAGATCATATTGCTGTTCTCGGCCATCTGTGGAGTGAGGTAAACTTCAGATCAGGGGACAGCGGGCAGGTTAATCTGCAAAGAGGTATGTAGCAGCATATTATTTTCTGACAATGGAATTGACTGAGAAAATTCTGCCATACCGATATAATGTAAGCTCAGCCTTAAATGCAGTAGTAGCAACTGGTATCAGGCTGTCATGTATGTATATTTACACTTCAGTATTCTGGGGAATGGCACTTCACTGGGATAATACTGTATGCATAAGACTTTAGCCTAATTTGCAGTGACTAGCAACAGGCTTTCTAATGACATTTCATTTATTTGATGTTAAACGTTTTTGCTGGCATGTTAAATCGTTTAATTTTCTGAGGTACTGGGTGAAAAAATGTTTTGGGCACTGTTTTTTTTCCACTTGGCAGTCGTTTTATTTAATTTAAGACAGTTTACTGATCTCCCTCACTGTTGTGTGTGAGGGGGAGGGGCCTATTTTGGCGCTTTTGCTACGCATCAAAAAATTCAGTCAGAAGGTCTCTTGTCTTCCCCTGCATGATCCGGTTCGTCTCTACAGAGCTCAGGGGTCTTCAAAACTTATTTTGAGGGAGGTAATCACTCACAGCAGAGCTGTGAGATTGTAACTGACTGTGATAAAAAACGTTTATTTCTGTACTTTTTTTCTGCTATTCAGGGTTAGTTATCCATTACTAATGGGGGCAATCCTTTGCTAAAATTGTGTTTTTACCGGAAAGAATTTGATGTTATAGTTTCTCAAGTTTATTATTTCTCAACTGTCATAACTTTTTTTCTGTGCTTCTTAAAGGCACAGTACGTTTTCATATTATTTGTAAATTGCTTTGAAAAGTATTTCCAAGTTGCTAGTTTATTTGCTAGTGTGTTAAACATGTCTGATTCAGAGGAATATCTCTGTGCTATATGTGCTAAAGCCAAAGTGGAGCCCAATAGAAATTTATGTACTAATTGCATTGATGCTACTTTAAATAAAAGTCAATCTGTACAAATTGAACATATTTCACCAAACAACGAGGGGAGAGTTATGCCGACTAACTCGCCTCACGTGTCAGTACCTGCATCTCCCGCTCGGGAGGTGCGTGATATTGTAGCGCCGAGTACATCAGGGCGGCCATTACAAATCACATTACAGGATATGGCTAATGTTATGACAGAAGTTTTGGCTAAATTACCAGAACTAAGAAGTAAGCGTGATCACTCTGGGGTGAGAACAGAGTGCGCTGTTGATAATAGGGCCATGTCTGATACTGCGTCACAGTATGCTGAACATGAGGACGGAGAGCTTCAATCTGCAGGTGACGGTTCTGATCCCAATAGAATGGATTCAGACATTTCTAATTTTAAGTTTAAACTCGAAAACCTCCGTGTACTGTTAGGGGAGGTATTAGCAGCTCTGAATGATTGTAACACCGTTGCAATCCCAGAAAAATTATGTAGGCTGGATAGATACTATGCGGTACCGGCGAGTACTGACGTATTTCCTATACCTAAGAGGCTTACAGAGATAATTACTAAGGAGTGGGATAGGCCCGGTGTACACTTTTCCCCCCCTCCTGTGTTTAGAAAAATGTTTCCAATAGACGCCACCACACGGGACTTATGGCAGACGGTCCCCTAAGGTGGAGGGAGCGGTTTCTACTCTGGCTAAGCGTACCACTATCCCGGTGGAGGATAGCTGTGCCTTTTCAGATCCAATGGATAAAAAATTAGAGGGTTACCTTAAGAAAATGTTTGTTCAACAAGGTTTTATATTGCAACCCCTTGCATGTATTGCGTCTGTCACGGCCGCGGCCGCTTTTTGGTCCGAGTCCCTGGAAGAGACTCTTGACTCAATAACTATAGATGAGATTTCAAACAAGCTTAAGACACTTAAGCTAGCTAATTCATTTATTTCGGATGCCGTAGTACATTTAACTAAACTTACGGCTAAGAATTCCGGATTCGCCATTCAGGCACGCAGAGCACTGTGGCTAAAATCCTGGTCAGCTGACGTTACTTCTAAATCTAAATTACTTAACATACCTTTCAAAGGACAGACCTTATTCGGGCCCGGGTTGAAAGAAATTATCGCTGACATTACAGGAGGTAAAGGCCATGCCCTGCCTCAAGATAGAGCCAAACCTAAGGCTAGACAGTCTAATTTTCATTCCTTTCGTAATTTCAAAGCAGGAGCAGCATCAACTTCCTCTGCACCAAAACAGGAAGGAGCTGTTGCTCGCTACAGACAAGGCTGGAGACCTAACCAGTCCTGGAACAAGGGCAAGCAGGCCAGGAAACCTGCTGCTGCCCCTAAGACAGCATGAATTGAGGGCCCCCGATCCGGGAACGGATCTAGTGGGGGGCAGACTTTCTCTCTTTGCCCAGGCTTGGGCAAGAGATGTCCAGGATCCCTGGGCGTTAGAGATCATATCTCAGGGATATCTTCTGGACTTCAAATCCTCTCCCCCAAAAGGGAGATTTCATCTGTCAAGGTTGTCAACAAACCAAATAAAGAAAGAGGCGTTTCTACGCTGTGTACAAGATCTTTTACTAATGGGAGTGATCCATCCGGTTCCGCGGTCGGAACGCGGACAAGGGTTTTACTCAAATCTGTTTGTGGTTCCCAAAAAAGAGGGAACTTTCAGGCCAATCTTGGATTTAAAGATCCTAAACAAATTCCTAAGAGTTCCATCGTTCAAAATGGAAACTATTCGGACAATTCTACCCATGATCCAAAAGGGTCAGTACATGACCACAGTGGATTTAAAGGATGCTTACCTTTACATACCGATTCACAAGGATCATTACCGGTATCTAAGGTTTGCCTTCCTAGACAGGCATTACCAGTTTGTAGCTCTTCCATTCGGATTAGCTACGGCTCCAAGAATCTTCACAAAGGTTCTGGGTGCTCTTCTGGCGGTACTAAGACCGCGAGGAATTTCGGTAGCTCCGTACCTAGACGACATTCTGATACAAGCTTCAAGCTTTCAAACTGCCAAGTCTCATACAGAGTTAGTACTGGCATTTCTAAGGTCGCATGGATGGAAGGTGAACGAAAAGAAGAGTTCTCTCTTTCCACTCACAAGAGTTCCCTTCTTGGGGACTCTTATAGATTCTGTAGAAATGAAGATTCTATCTGACAGAAGACAGGTTAACAAAGCTTCAAAATGCATGCCGTGTCCTTCATTCCATTCAACACCCGTCAGTGGCTCAATGCATGGAGGTAATCGGCTTGATGGTAGCGGCAATGGACATAGTACCCCTTTGCACGCCTACATCTCAGACCGCTGCAATTGTGCATGCTAAGTCAGTGGAATGGGGATTACTCAGACTTGTCCCCTACTCTGAATCTGGATCAAGAGACCAGAAATTCTCTTCTATGGTGGCTTTCTCGGCCACATCTGTCCAGGGGGATGCCATTCAGCAGGCCAGATTGGACAATTGTAACAACAGACGCCAGCCTACTAGGTTGGGGCGCTGTCTGGAATTCTCTGAAGGCTCAGGGACAATGGAATCAGGAGGAGAGTCTCCTGCCAATAAACATTCTGGAATTGAGAGCAGTTCTCAATGCCCTTCTGGCTTGGCCCCAGTTAACAACTCGGGGGTTCATCAGGTTTCAGTCGGACAACATCACGACTGTAGCTTACATCAACCATCAGGGAGGGACAAGAAGCTCCCTAGCAATGATGGAAGTATCAAAGATAATTTGCTGGGCAGAGTCTCACTCTTGCCACCTGTCAGCAATCCACATCCCGGGAGTGGAGAACTGGGAGGCGGATTTCCTAAGTCGTCAGACTTTTCATCCGGGGGGAGTGGGAACTTCATCCGGAAGTCTTTGCCCAAATTCTTCGACGTTGGGGCAAACCAGAGATAGATCTCATGGCGTCTCGACAGAACGCCAAGCTTCCCTGTTACGGGTCCAGATCCAGGGATCCGGGAGCGGTTCTGATAGATGCTTTGACAGCACCTTGGACCTTCGGGATGGCTTATGTGTTTCCACCCTTCCCGATGCTTCCTCGATTGATTGCCAGAATCAAACAGGAGAGAGCATCAGTGATTCTAATAGCGCCTGCGTGGCCACGCAGGACTTGGTATGCAGATCTAGTGGACATGTCATCCTGTCCACCTTGGTCTCTGCCTCTGAGACAGGACCTTCTGATTCAGGGGTCCCTTCAAACATCAAAATCTAATTTCTCTGAAGCTGACTGCTTGGAAATTGAACGCTTGATTTTATCAAAACGTGGTTTTTCTGAGTCAGTAATTGATACCTTAATACAGGCTAGGAAGCCTGTTACCAGAAAGATTTACCATAAAATATGGCGTAAATACTTATATTGGTGCGAATCCAAGAGTTCTCATGGAGTAAGGTTAGGATTCCTAGGATATTGTCTTTTCTACAAGAAGGTTTAGAAAAGGGTTTATCCGCTAGTTCCTTAAAGGGACAGATTTCAGCTCTGTCCATTCTTTTACACAAACGTCTGTCAGAGGTTCCGGACGTTCAAGCTTTTTGTCAGGCTTTAGCTAGGATCAAGCCTGTGTTTAAAACTGTTGCTCCACCATGGAGTTTGAACTTAGTTCTTAATGTTTTACAGGGTGTTCCGTTTGAACCCCTTCATTCCATTGATATCAAGCTGTTATCTTGGAAAGTTCTGTTTTTAATGGCTATTTCTTCGGCTCGAAGAGTCTCTGAGTTATCTGCCTTACATTGTGATTCTCCTTATCTGATTTTTCATTCAGACAAGGTAGTTCTGCGTACTAAACCTGGGTTCTTACCTAAGGTGGTCACTAACAGGAATATCAATCAAGAGATTGTTGTTCCATCTTTGTGTCCTAATCCTTCTTCGAAGAAGGAACGTCTTCTACACAATCTAGATGTAGTCCGTGCCCTGAAATTTTATCTACAGGCAACTAAGGATTTTCGACAAACGTCTTCCCTGTTTGTCGTTTATTCTGGTCAGAGGAGAGGTCAAAAAGCTTCGGCTACCTCTCTCTCTTTTTGGCTTCGTAGCATAATACGTTTAGCCTATGAGACTGCTGGACAGCAGCCTCCTGAAAGAATTACAGCTCATTCTACTAGAGCTGTGGCTTCCACTTGGGCCTTTAAGAATGAGGCTTCTGTTGAACAGATTTGCAAGGCTGCAACTTGGTCTTCTCTTCATACTTTTTCCAAATTTTACAAATTTGACACTTTTGCTTCTTCGGAGGCTGTTTTTTGGGAGAAAGGTTCTTCAGGCAGTGGTTCCTTCCGTATAAAGAGCCTGCCTGTCCCTCCCGTCATCCGTGTACTTTAGCTTTGGTATTGGTATCCCAGAAGTAATGATGACCCGTGGACTGACCACACTTAACAGGAGAAAACAAAATTTATGCTTACCTGATAAATTCCTTTCTCCTGTAGTGTGGTCAGTCCACGGCCCCGCCCTGTTTTTATGGCAGGTCTAAATTTTTAAATTATACTCCAGTCACCACTGCACCCTTTGGCTTCTCCTTTCTCGTTGGTTCTCGGTCGAATGACTGGGTGTGACGTAGAGGGGAGGAGCTATATGGCAGCTCTGCTGGGTGAATCCTCTTGCACTTCCTGTTGGGGAGGAGTTAATATCCCAGAAGTAATGATGACCCGTGGACTGACCACACTACAGGAGAAAGGAATTTATCAGGTAAGCATAAATTTTGTTTTTGCGGGGCATGCCCCAAAGAAATCAGCTCTTTTGCCTGTAAAAAAAACAACACAATACCACCCCCCAACATTACAACCCACCACCCACATACCCCTACTCTAACCAAACCCCCCTTAAATAAACCTAACACTACCCCCCTGAAGATCTCCCTACCTTGAGCCGTGTTCACCCAGCCGGGCACCGATGGACCAAAAGTAGACATTCGGAGCGGCAGAAAGTCTTCATCCTATCCGGGCAGAAGAGGACATCCGGACCGGCAGACATCTTCATCCAAGCGGCATCTTCTATCTTCAGCCATCCGACGAGGAGCGGCTCCATCTTCAAGACCTCCAGCGCGGAACATCCTTCTTCAACGACGACTACCCGACGAATGAAGGTTCCTTTAAGTGACGTCATCCAAGATGGCGTCCCTCGAATTCCGATTGGCTGATAGGATTCTTTCAGCCAATCGGAATTAAGGTAGGAAAAATCTGATTGGCTGATTGAATCAGCCAATCAGATTCAAGTTCAATCGGATTGGCTGATCCAATCAGCAATCAGATTGAGCTCGCATTCTATTGGCTGTTCGATCAATAGAAATAGGAATACTTTATTTAATAAGAGTTAATTTATTTCGTTAGAATAAAAATTATATTTAATTTAGGGGGTGTTAGGGTGTAGGGTTAGACTTAGCTTTAGGGGTTAATAACATTTAATATAGTAGCGGCGAGGTCCGGTCGGCAGATTAGGGGTTAATACTTGAAGTTAGGTGGCGGCGATGTTAGGGAGGGCAGATTAGGGGTTAATACTATTTATTATAGGGTTTGCGAGGCGGGAGTGCGGCGGTTTAGGGGTTAATACATTTATTAGAGTGGCGGCGAGGTCCGGTCGGCAGATTAGGGGTTAATAAGTGTAGGTAAGGTAGCGGCGACGTTGGGGGGGCAGATTAGGGGCTAATAAATATTATGTAGGTGTCGGCGATGTTTGGGGCAGCAGATTAGGGGTACATAGGTATAATGTAGGTGGCGGCGATGTGCGGTCGGCAGATTAGGGGTTAAAAAAATGTATTATAGTGGGGGGGCCTCGGTTTAGGGGTACATAGGTAGTTTATGGGTGTTAGTGTACTTTAGAGCACAGTAGTTAAGAGCTTTATGAACCGGCGTTAGCCCAGAAAGCTCTTAACTACTGACTTTTTTCTGCGGCTGGAGTTTTGTCGGTAAATGCTCACTTCAGCCAAGACTCTAAATACCAGCATTAGGAAGATCCCATTGAAAAGATAGGATACGCAATTGGCATAAGGGGATCTACGGTATGGAAAAGTCGCGGCTTGGAAGTGAGCGTTAGACCCTTTCCTGGCTGACTCTAAATACCAGCGGGCGGTAAAAAGCAGCGTTAGGAGCCCTTAACGCTGCTTTTGATGGCTACCGCAGAACTCTAAATCTAGGCGCAAGTTATTTGTTCTTTTTTTTTTTTTTTTGTCTGGATGTGTTTTTTTTGTTCGTTAATAAAATGAGCTGCCAGGGCCAAAAAGTTGGAATATCTTTTGATGTAATATTTCCATGATAAAATGGATAGAATCAATATATTTTGTTAATATATATTGTTATTGATGTATTCTGCATTTTTTTTTTCTTTTTTTCTTTTAAGTATGTATGTATATTATCACCCTGCGTGGTGTTTCCATTTTGTAATATGTTTAAAACTTAATGGCATTGCTGGCACCTATAAAATAAATAATTTTAAAAAATATATATATAATTTGACAATTATAAAATTATGGAATTATATTTACTATATTTATTAAGCAATGCTTGACTGCAATATGTCATTCTTTTTGTTTACTAAAAAAATGTGTATTTCAAATCTATAAAGATTTTTGAGAAAAAAAAAAAAGAGGAAAAAACAGATGTTTAGGTCTAGTGTCATTGAGAGTGCCTTTTCTATTTCAGACTTAATCATAAACAAATTAACAATTAGTTAAGTTGCGTGTAAGTTGGATTTTGTGTGGGTTTCTCATGAGGAAGTCTGACATCTGAGTGTAACGAAACCCAGTTTTCATATACAGGGCCTAAGTAGGGGATAATCTTGATTTGAGGTTTGGGTTTACCCGTTATCTATGAGGATATGGCAAGGTATAGATTTCGTTATATGAGGTAGTGTTAATGCTTGCCCTGGGTGCTGAAATGGGGAAGTCTAAGTTTCTAAGATTGGGATCAGGGGGGAGGTATTGTAGATATATAACCATGCTTTTTAATTAATGTATCCCATAAGTGAAACGTTTTCAGCAATTATTGACGGAAGATGAGCCGGTAAGTTCCTCGATTTCGGGGAGAGCCAACACTTACTCCTGAGATGGTCAGTATTGGACAAATGGTGTTCTAAAAGAACCCACTCTTTGTGAGATGAATGCTTGCACCAGTTGATGATTCTGGTAAGGAAGGTGGCCAATCTGTACTGTTGCAGGTTTGGGATCCCCCAAGCCTCCTAAGTTTTTTGGGCGGTACAGTGTTGCAGTCGTGACTCAGGCCTGTTTATGTTGCCAGATGTATTTTGTGATTAGTTTTTGTAGATTGTGTATTAGTGGTGAAGGTAGAGGAATGGGGAGGGTCTGGAAAAGATGTAAAAGTTTATGAAGAAGAATCATTTTAACAGCATTGATTCTGCCCACCCACGATAGGGGTTTGTTACTCCAGGAGCACAGGAGGGCTTGTGTGGTTGTAGCAATGACTTGAAAGTTTGCGTTTAGTAATGTTGGCTTTATAAGAGGATATGTGTATTCCTAGGTATTTGATAGATTGTTGCTGTGTGCGGAAATGAGCAAGTGATTGTATTGTTTCAGCTCATCTGCCTGCAGTTCAATGGGAAGAAGCGCTATGATTAGGTAATATTGATTCTAAAATTGGAAAAAGAACCGTAGTGTGAAGAGTTTGGAGAAGGGGGGGGAATCGAGGAGACAGGCTGTGTGAGTGTCAATAAAATGTTGTCCGCGTATAGGGACTTTTTGTATTCATAGTGATTAAATTTGAAACAGGAAGGAAACCTAACTTAGTATGAAGAACCGCATTTTCGGCATGAAACATAAGATAAGGGGAATCACACTGCAGAGCTGAGAGTTCCGAGACTCGAGTGAAGATATAGCAACAAGAAACAAAACCTTCCAAGATAACAACTTATTGTCTATGGAATGCAACGGCTCAAACGGAGCCAGCTGTAAAACTTAAAAAAAAAAAAAAAGGTTAAGGCTCCAAGGAGGAGCAACAGACTTAAATACAGGCATGATTTTGACCAAGGACTGATAAAAAGATTGCACATCTGGCACATCCGCCAAAACGTTTATGTAGTAGAACTGATAAAGCAGAATCTGACCCTTCAGAGTACTGACTGACAATCCCTTCTCCAGGCCTTCCTGAAGAAAAGATGCAATTCTAGGAATTCTAGTTCTACTCCAAAAGCAGCCCTTGGATTCACACCAATAAAGATATTTACGCCATGTCTTGTTAGCCCTGAATCATGGTCTCAATGACCGACTCAGAAAAACCACGCTTAGACAGAATTAAGCTTTCAATCTCCAAGCAGTCAACTTCAGAGAAACGAGATTTGGATGAAGGAAGAGACTTTGAATCAGGAGGTCCTTACTCAGAGGTAGTCTCCAAGGTGGGAGAGATGACATCTCCACTAGGTCTGCAAACCAGATTCTGTGAGGTCACGCAGGGGGCTATTAGAATCACAGACGCCCTCTCCTGTTTGATACGAGCAATGACTCGTGGGAGGAAACAGGTATGCCAACCTGAAACCCAATGAACCGGCAGATCATCTATCAGATTGGCCTGCAGTTCTCTTGGACCTTGAACCTTACCTTGGAAGCTTGGCGTTCTAAATGGGACGCATTTAGATCTAACTCCAGGCACCCCCCATTTGAGGACTAAGCTGGAAAACACCTCTGGATGGAGTTCCCCACTCCCCAGGATGAAAAGTCAGGTCTGCTCAGAAAATCTGCTTCCCAGTTGTCTACTCTGGAATGTGGATGACAGACAGCAATTGTGGGTCTCTGCCCACTGAAGAATCCGAGTAACCTCCTTCATGGCTAAGGAACTCTGAGTTCCTCCCTGGTGATTGATGTAAGCCACAGAGGTTATGTTGTCTGACTGGAACCTGATAAACTGGACTGAGGACAACTGAGGCCAAGCCAATAGAGCATTGTAAATCGCCCTCAACTCAAAAATGTTGATGGAAGAGCAGACTCCTCCCGAGTCCAAAGGCCCTGAGCTTTCCAGACTGCTCCCCCAGCCCAGCAGGTTGGTGTCCTGTG
Source organism: Bombina bombina (assembly GCF_027579735.1). Taxonomy (NCBI): domain Eukaryota; kingdom Metazoa; phylum Chordata; class Amphibia; order Anura; family Bombinatoridae; genus Bombina; species Bombina bombina. The sequence goes on from NC_069499.1 coordinate 1,190,105,272, forward strand.
GTCACAATCACCCAGGAAGGTCTCCGAAGCATGTGCCCTGAGACAGATGTTCCTGAGAAAATCCACCACGGGAGAGAGTTCCTTGATGACTGATCTAACTCTATTCTCTGAGAAGATCCGCATGGTCACCATTCCATTGTCTGAACATGCACAACTGGGAGCTCTCAAATGGAATCAAGCAAAAGGAATGATTCCATGGAAGCCACCATCAGACAGATTACCTCCATACATTGAGCTAGCTGAAGAGAGAGGCAAGAGGAAATTTTGTTTTTCCAGACCTCTGTCAGAAAAATCTTCATCAATAGAGAATCTATTATGGTCCCTAAGAACACTACTCTTGTAGCAGGGGAAAAGGAACCTTTTTCCAGATCACATTCCATCGGTGGGAACGAAGAAAAGACAACAATATCTCTGTGTGAGATTTTGCTTGTTGAAAAACTATTGCTTGAACCAATATGTCATCCAGGTAGGGTGCCACAGCAATTCCACAGAACGGATAACTGCCAAAAGAGCCCCCAGAGAACCTTTGAAAAAATCTGGATGGAAGGGCCGACACGAACTGGAAATTATTGTCCAGAAAGGCAAATCTCAGGAATCTGTGATGGTCCCTGTGAATAGGAACATAAAGATACGCATCCTTTAGGTCTATGGTTGTCATGAACTGACCCTCTTTTACTAAAGGAAGAATGGAGCGTATAGTCTCCATCTTGAAGGAAGGAACATAGAGAAACATGTTTAGACACTTCCAATCTAGAATGGGACGGAGAGTTCTCTCTTTTTTGGGAACCACAAACAGGTGGAGTAGAACCCGAGACCCTGTTCCTGCACTGAAACTGGAACTATCACTATACATTTCAAGAACGCCTCTCTCTTTATCTGTCTGCAGATAATCTTGAGAGATTAGAATCTGCCTCTGGAAGGAAAAGTCTTGACTTTCAATTTTTAACCCTGGTATATTATGTCCACAGTCCTGGATCTGGGACATCTCGTAACCAGGCTTGAGAGAACTAAGAAAGTCTACCCCCCAGCTGATCTGATCCTGGATCGGGGCAAACCCTTCATGCTGATTTGGAATCAGCTGCAAGTTTATTTGATTGTTTCCCCTTGTTCCAAGACTGATTTGGTCTCCAAGAAGACTTGGATTGTTCCTGCTTTGAAGAGGGGGAAGGCTTTCCTCTGAAGTTAACAAAGGAACGAAAATTACTACGTCCTTTAGGCCTATTCTTCTTATCTTGAGACCCTTTCCACCCGTATATCAGAGATTAATCTCTGCCAAACTGGGTCCAAACAAGGTTTTTCCCTTGTAAGGAATCACCAGAAGCTGACTTAGAGAAAAAGTCTGCAGACCAGGATTTCAACCATAACGCCCTGCGGGCTAGGACAGCCCTGTTTCAGTTCCACTCTGGCTAAGAGAACCACTATTCCTATGTAGGATAGCTGCTCTTTGAAGGATCCGATGGACAAGAAGCTGGAGGCTTATTTGAAAAAGATTTATGTTCATCAAGGTCTCCAATGGCAACCTGCAGTGTGTATTGCCACCGTGACTAGTGCAGCATCTTATTGGTTCAATGCCTTGTCTGATTCTCTTCAAGTAGAGACAAGTAGAGACTTCCTTGGATGAAATATAAAGATAGGATTAAAGCTCTTAAGTTGGCTAATTCATTTATTGCAGATGCTATTTTACAGGTTGTTAGACTAGGAGCTAAAACTTCTAGTTTCGCTGTCCTAGCCCGCAGGGCGTTATGGTTGAAATACTTGTCTGCGGATGTTTCCTCTAAAGTCAAGCTTTTGGCGATTCCTTATAAGGGCAAAACCTTGTTTGGACCCAGTTTGGCAGAAATTATCTCTAATATTTGGGGTGGAAAAGGGTCTTTTCTACCTCAAGATAAGAAGAATATGCCTAAAGGACGTCAGATTAATTTTCGTTCCTTTCGTAACTTCAGAGGAAAGCCTTCTCCTTCTTCTTCCAAGCAGGAACAATCGGGATCGGATCAGGTGGGGGGCAGACTTTCTAAGTTCTCTTAAGCCTGGATACAAGATGTCCCAGATACCTGGACTGTGGACATAGTATCCCAGGGTTACAAATTGGAATTCAAGACTTTTCCTCCCAGAGACAGATTCCATCTCTCAAGATTATCTGCACACCAGATAAAGAGAGAGGTGTTCTTGAAATGTATACAACATCTTTACTCCCTGGGAGTTCCAATGCAGGAACAGGGTCTTGGGTTCTACTCCAACTTATTTGTGGTTCCCAAAAAAGAGGAAACTTTCTGTCCCATTCTAGACTTGAAGTGTCTAAACAAGTTTCTCTATGTTCCATCCTTCAAGATGGAGACTATACGCTCCATTCTTCCTTTAGTACAAGAGGGTCATTTCATGACAACCATAGACCTAAAGGATGCGCATCTTTATGTTCCTATTCACAGGGACCATCACAGATTCCTGTGTTTTGCCTTTCTGGACAAACATTTCCAGTTCGTGGCCCTTCCATTTGGTCTAGCCACGGCTCCCAGAATTTTTTCAAAGGTTCTGGGGGTTCTTTTGGCAGTGATCAGTTCTCATGGAATTGCTGTGGCACCCTACCTGGACAACATATTGGTTCAGGCGCCATCTTTTCAACAAGCAAAATCTAACACAGAGATATTGTTGTCTTTTCTTCGCTCCCACAGATGGAATGTGAATCTGGAAAAAAGCTCCCTTTCCCCTGCTACAAGAGTAGTGTTCTTATGGACCATAATTGGTCCATATATTGATGAAGATTTTTCTGACAGAGGTCAGGAAAAACAAAATCTTTTCCTCTTGCCTCTCTCTTCAGGCTACTGCTCATCCTTCAGTGGCTCAATGTATGGAGGTAATCGGTCTGATGAAGGCTTCCATGGGCATCATTCCTTTTGCTCGATTCAATTTGAGAGCTCTCCAGTTGTGCATGCTCAGATAATGGAATGGCGACCATGTGGATCTATCTCAGAGAATAGAGTTAGATCAGTCGTAAAGGGACTCTCTCCCATGGTGGATTTCTCAGGAACATCTGTCTCAGGGCACATGCTTTTGGAGACCTTCCTAGGTGATCGTGACCTCAGACGCCAGCCTGCTGGGCTGGGGAGAAGTCTGGAACTCGTTAAAAGCTCAGGGCCTTTGGACTCAGGAGGAATCTGCTCTTCCCATCAACATCTTGGAGTTGAGGGTTATTTACAATGCTCTATTGGCTTGGCTTCAGTTGTCCTCAGTCCAGTTTATCAGGTTCCAGTCAGACAACATAACCTCTGTGGCGTACACCACTCATCAGGGAGTAACTCATAATTCCTTATCCATGAAGGAGGTTACTCAGATTCTTCAGTGGGCAGAGACCCACAATTGCTGTCTATCTGCCATCCACATTCCAGGAGTAGACAACTGGGAAGTGTATTTTATGAGCAGACAGACTTTTCATCCCGTGGAGTGGGAACTCCATCCGGAGGTGTTTTCCAGCTTAGTCCTCAAATAGGGGGTGCTGGAATTAGACCTGTGGTGTCCCATTAGAATGCCAAGCTTCCAAGGTACTGTTCAAGGTCAAGAGATCTACAGGCCATTCTCATAGATGCTCTGGCGGTTCCTTGGGTTTTCAGGTTGGCATACCTGTTTCCTCCGTTTGCTCTCCTTCCACGAGTCATTGCTCGTATCAAACAGGAGAGGGCGTTAGTGATTCTAATAGCCCCTGCGTGACCTTGCAGGATCTGGTTTGCAGACCTAGTGGAGATGTCATCTCTCCCACCTTGGAGACCACCTCTGAGGAAGGACCTCCTGATTCAGGGTCCCTTCCTTCATCCAAATCTCGCTTCTCTGAAGCTGAATGCTTGGAGATTGAATGCTTAATTCTGTCTAAGCGTGGTTTTTCTGAGTCGGTCATTGAGACCATGATTCAGGCTCGCAAGCCTGTTACTAGAAAAATTTACCATAAGATATGGCGTAAATATATTTATTGGTGTGATTCCCAGGGCTACTCTTGGAGTAGAATTAGAATTCCTAGAATTGTATCTTTTCTTCAGGAAGGCCTGGAGAAGGGATTGTCAGTCAGTACCCTGAAGGGTCATATTTCTGCTTTATCAGTTTTACTACATAAACGTTTGGCGGATGTGCCAGATGTGCAATCCTTTTGTCAGGCCTTGGTCAAATTCAGGCTTGTCTTTAAAGTGACTGTTCACCCCAAAAAATTCTCCCATTTAAATTGTTCCTAATGATCCATTTTACCTGCTGAAGTGTATTAAATTGTTTACAAGTAGCTCCTTTACCCCTATTTTGGCCATTGAAATAGCTGATTTAGCCTGTGGTTTCCCAACCTATACTGAAAGTTTTGATACTGGAGTCTCAGCTATTGAACAGCCTAAGCAAACACAGCCAGCGGAAGAAATTAAACTCACAGTGGGGTGCAGGATAGTTTAGTAATAATGATAATTTTACATTGTTCTCTCTATGTATTGAGCTTTAGTTTTCCAGGCAAATATAAGATAAGGAAGCAAGTGTGTGTACACAAAGTGACACCATAATGAGATATGATATAACCTGAAGCTCAACCCATTGTAATAGGATGTGGTTTAATAACAAAAATACAGCTACTTCATATACACAAATAAACCTAAAATGCAATTTCTCATGCTTTTTATACTCTGCAGCTGGTACACAAGTAATTGAAAATACATTAATATAAAAAATGTTTACAGTGTACTGTCCCTTTAAGTCTGTTGCTCCTCCTTGGAGCCTTAACCTTGTTCTTAATGTTTTACAGCTGGCTCAGTTTCACCCCTTGCATTCCATAGACATTAAGTTGTTATCTTGGAAGGTTTTATTTCTTGTTGCTATCTCTTCTGCTGGAAGAGTCTCGGAATTCTCAGCTCTGCAGTGTGATTCCCCTTATCTCATGTTTCTTCAAGTGGTGGTGCCTTCTGTTTAGGACTGCCTGTCTTGTTCCTCCATATTTATCAGTGTCCTCTAGCTTGGGTATTGGTCCTCAACAGTAATTAGTTGCAGAAGAGGACTATTATATTATCAGTGAAACTTGTTTTTTTTAGAGAATGAATCCCCCCTTTTTTTTAGAGAATGAACCCCCCCCCCTTTTTTTGATTGTTTAAGGAATTGTTAAAGGAATATGTATATGATTATAAAAGATACACATATTAAATGTATAAATTTTGTAGAATGATAAGGTGGACTTTGCACAAAATAGGCACAAGTACTAAGAAGAAAGATTTCATGTATGTGATATTAGTCGGGACAATGTGCAGATGGACTCTGCCCGAGGATAAACAGCACTGTTGTTATGATTGTATAAAACAAAAGAGTTTGATTATGTTTGTTTTAATTAACATAAGGGTGAAGGTAATAGAATTTGTTATATAATTTTGAGTATTGGAATGGGTTTTTTTTTTTTTTTTTTTTGTTCCAGCACATTGGATTATGCACAAAATATGTATGAACACTTAAAATATAGATACTGTGTATGTGATTTTAGTTTGGGTAATTTTGTGTAAATATGGTCAAAGGATTTTCTTTAAAGATAAACAGCACTACTGTTATGATTGCACAAAATTGAAGAGGTTGATTATGCCTGTTCTAATTTATATAATATTTAAGGGTGAGGTATTGGGGGTTGATTACATAATAATTTTGAATAGTGGAAAAGGGGTTGCTTTTTTTTTTTCTCTTTTGTTTGTTTGTTCTTCTCTGTTGGACTTTCTCCTCCACCCCCCTCTCTCCTTGCTTTCATTTTTTTATCTTCCGCCCCTATACAACTAGTCAATGGTTAAATTATTGACATGGAATGTCGGGGGGATTCACTCCCCAGTTAAAAGGAAAGCAGTGTTAAACCACTTAAGCAAAAAATATTTTGATATAGCCGGTTTACAGGAAACGCACCTATCAGATAAAGAGCACAGTAAAATAAGAGCAAAGTGGTAGGGAGAGGCATTTTTCTCATCTTATTCTAAGTCATCTAGAGGGGTAATTGTGTTGCTTCATACAAGACTAGATTATAAAATCCTTAGGGTAGAGAAAGACAAGGAAGGAAGATATTTAATTATTAGACTCACTATCCAAATGAGGAATATTTACTGGTTAACATCTATGGCCCAAATAACCCTGAGGAAAAGTTCTGGAATTCGTTAGTGAGAATTATAGCCAAATTTTCGAAGGATAAGATAATATTACTAGGAGACTTCAATGTGACTCCCAATTCTTATATGGACAGAAGGAAAATGGGTTCTGATAATACTAGAGGTAAATATAAAACTTCTCAGCTTAAGTTTGAAAAAAAGATTTTTAATCTACTCTATGAATCACTAAACTTGGTAGATGTATGGAGACTCTTAAACCCTAGCAATATGGAGTACACGTGCTGTTCAAAAACACACAATACCCTCTCGAGATTGGATTTGTTTCTTGTCTCTGAATTTTTGATCTCCAGAGTTGAGAAGTGTATTATTCATGATTTAGTTTTGTCGGATCATGCCCCAGTGATTTTATCATTTAAAACAAAGAAGAATTTTACTTTTAATTCATTTTTTCCCCCCACATATTTAAGAGATTCGGTTAAATTTAAAAACTTCCTCATTACTGCATGGGGAGAATGAAGGTGTATCTAAAAGCAGAAATTAGCACCTATGTAACAAGATTAAAAAAGGAAAATGCAAGGAAGGATAAGGATCTTTCAGATAGGGTGAGGGAAGCATATACCTTATACTTAAAAAGCCCAAGTAACGTAAATTCAAATAATTATTTCCGGATCAAGAAAGAAAGAGAAACCTTTTTGTTAGGAAAGGCACAGGAACGCCTTTATAAAAATGCTGCTAGATTCTCGAAATTCGGCAATAAGGCCGGCAAATTGATGGCCTTAACATTCAAAAGACAAACTAGGAGGAAGCCAGTGGCAGCTCTGAAAGTAAAAGATACAATCTATACAAAGTTAGAGGAAATTGCACAGTTTCAGAATTTTTATACTGACTTGTATACATCACAATGTCCAGATTTGTGTAAAATCACAGAATTCCTGGATAGCACTGATATTCCCCAGATCTCAAAGAAAGACTGTGAAGCCTTACATCAACCAATAACTGAAAATGAGATCCAAAAAACAATCAATATGATGGCCAGGGGGAAAACCCCAGGACCAGACAATTTGCCTCTTGATTTTTATCAGATGTTGCGGGTTGAAATTGGTCCAGTTCTGACGGATCTTTATAATGCTTATTTTAGTCTAGGTCTTAAAACATCAGAAAATTTTAAAAGGGTGAACATTACTTTAATTCCTAAGAATAATAAGGACCCTTCAAATATTGCCTCATATAGACCCATTTCCCTGCTTGGTCTTGATTATAAAATCTTAATGAAGATTTTGGCGGACAGATTGAAGCCAATTCTCCCTGGGGTAATTCATCGGGACCAGGCGGGATTTATCATGGGTAGGGCATCAAGTTCAATATAAGGAAAATTCTGTACGTAATTTGTCACTATGGGGGGGGGGCTGCTCTGCTCTGCCTGAGGACTTCCTGCTATCTTTAGATGCAGAGAAGGCCTTCGACAGAGTGGAGTGGCCTTTCCTGCTACAAGTTCTGGGGAAGTTTGGGATTGTGGGGCAATTTAGTGATTTTGTTGTTAATATTTATTCAGATATTAAAGCTTCTATACTGATCAATAATGGTATCTCGGATACCTTTACCTTGACAAGAGGGACCCGACAAGGGTGCCCTATGTCCCCGCTACTGTTTGATCTGATAATTGAACCCCTGGTTATTAGATTGAGAAAACTGCTGATTGGTATCAAAATAGGAAAGGAGGAATTTAAAACTGCCCTATTTGCAGATGATCTGTTGCTATGTGTTGCTAACCCCAAAGAGCAGATTGATGGGATTGTGAACCTCCTTGAGCAATATAGCTCAGTCTCGGGTTACAAGATTAACCTTGCAAAATCTAAAATTTTACGGTTAAAACATAACCCAGAGGAGCATCAGCCATATCAATTTATAGAAACTAAAACTTTGACTTATTTGGGGTTGGAAATCTCTGCCAACACGGTGAATTGGTATAGAGATAATATTCAAACAGTCCTAAGAGATACTAGAGAAAAGATGAAAACATGGGCATCACTTCCAGTTTCTTTAACGGGTAAAGTGGCTCTGTTTAAAATGTTTATTGTTCCAAAAATCCTCTATACATTGAGGATGTTCCCTTTCTTGATTAAGAAGATCGATCTTTGGCGTTTAAACCAAGCATTGAGGTATTATCTTTGGAGTGGCAGGAAAGCAAGAATCAAGTTTTCTAAGCTGTACCAACCATATTGTAAAGGAGGGCTAGCTCTATCGAACTTAGAATGGTATAATCATGCTTCTATAATACGCTTCCCGGTGGATTGGCTAAATCGGTCTTTTATATATTCAGATGAGCTCCAAGAAAATCAGGTCTGTTCCCCATTTTCTCTGAATTTTGTTTTATTTGCTTCTAATAGAGAGTTAGGTGGGACCATCTCAGAACATCCTTTATATAGAGATATATTATGGACCTGGAGAAATTTATCTAAAGGTTTGGGACTTTCACAAAGAATCTCAAAATGGTTACCGATAAAGGGTAATGGGAATTTTCCATTGGGTAATATGTCTGATATTTATGAGACATGGTCACCATCTAAATCCTTGATTGTGAAGGATTTTTATGATTACAAACGAGATAAACTATACTCATTTGATAATTTTCAGAAAAAAATCCCAGCAATACAAAGAAAACATACTTTCTATTTCTTACAAGCAAAAAGCTATATTCTTAGTTTAACTAAGATTTTCCCTCAATTATGGGTTGATCACCCCCTTATTGATGCTAAATTACCTGGAAAAAGGTTATTGGTGGTTATTTCTAGATTCCTTCTGTCTATAGAAGAAAAGGAATCAATACAGGAGTTGACTAGACACTGGGCAAAAATAATAGGTCTAGAGGATTTAGATAAAGTATTAATGAATAGTCTTAAAACAACTCAAAGACTATTTACAGCCTCGTATTATAGAAAAACACAATTTAGGATAGTACAGAGGGATTATTTAACTCCTCGTAGGATAGCCAAGTGGAATAGAAAAGTAACTAATGTTTGCCCTAAATGTTCTTCTCGAGATCCTAATCTGGACCATCTGCTGTGGGACTGTCCCAAGCTCAAACAATTTTGGGCAAAAATAGAATACTACCCCTCTGTGATAATTAAAGGGAAGATACAACTGGAAGGGACCTCTATTCTCTTTTTGGGAACTCACAATTCTTGGAAAAAACAAACAAATTTTATACTTACAGTAATAGTAATTGTTAGGACGCTTATCTTTAAAAACTGGATTACCTCCAGAATACCGTTATGGAAGTTGAAAAACTCTTGCTGGACTCAGCAATTAAGGCAGCTTTTGAGTCTAAGTTAAATGGGGCAAGAGGAAGTGGTTTTCTTAAGACTTGGAGGGACTTTGTTTGTTGTCAAAAGGAGGATTTTGTACTCTACATTGAGCAAATTATTAATTTAAAATTGACTTGAGGGGAGAGGACAGGAGGGTGACTGAGTAGAGATAAATGGGTATATCAAACTAGATATATTTATTTGGAGGGGAGTGGAGGAGAGAGTCCCCCTCCCCTTTTTTTTTTTTTTTTTTTACGAAGGAGAGACAGGGGAAGGCGGGGATAAAGGATATGAGAAGGGGAAAATTTTTTCTATTTGTATTTGGGAGTCTCCTTTTTGGAGACATGTTGTCTTTATGTATTGATGATACTATTTGGTTTGTCTGTTGTCTGTGTTTTTCTTTTGTATGTTAATAAAAAGAAATAAAAAAAAGAAGAAAAAAAAAGGAAAAAATATATATAAAAATGTTTACAGTGTACTGTCCCTTTAAGTCGGTTGCTCCTCCTTGGAGCCTTAACCTTGTTCTTAAAGTTTTACAGCTGGCTCCGTTTCAGCCTTTGCATTCCATAGACATTAAGTTGTTATCTTGGAAGGTTTTATTTCTTGTTGCTATCTCTTCTGCTGGAAGAGTCTCGGAATTCTCAGCTCTGCAGTGTGATTCCCCTTATCTCATGTTTCTTCAAGTGGTGGTGCTTTCTGTTTAGGACTGCCTGTCTTGTCCCTCCCTATTTATCAGTGTCCTCTAGCTTGGGTATTGGTCCTCAACAGTAATTAGTTGCAGAAGAGGACTATTATATTACCAGTGAAACTTGGTAGAACGATTCACATTACTGGGCAATTAACTTAGAGGGTTATATTTTGGAGAGACATAAATAATAAAAGGGGTGAAGGAATCTGCATGTATATTAGACCTAACCTTAAACCTACAATAAGGGAAGATATTTATGATGATACATGTGACAATGTAGAGACCCTGTGGGTTAAAATAAAGAGTGTGGGAAAAGATCCTAAAAAAAATATTACTTGGAACATGCTACAAGCCCCCCAACATTAGTGACATGGAGAAAACTCAACTACTAATGCAAATAGGTAAGGCTGCTAATAATGGTGCTTTAATTATGGGAGATTTTAATAAAGGGACACTGAACCCAATTTTTTTTCTTTCGTGATTCAGATAGAGCATGCAATTTTAAGCAACTTTCTAATTTACTCCTATTATCAAATTTTCTTCATTCTCTTGGTATCTTTATTTGAAATGCAAGAATGTAAGTTTAGAAGCTGGCCCATTTTTAAATTCACCCACCAAAAAAAGTGCTTTCCATGGTCCTGAACCAAAAAGATAGATGCCTTCTTTTTCAAATAAAGAAAGCAAGAGAACGAAGAAAATTGACAAAAGGAGTAAATTAGAAAGTTGCTTAAATTTGCATGCTCTATCTGAATCATGAAAGAAAAAATGTGGGTTCAGTGTCCCTTTAACTCCACTGATATAAACTGGGCCCAATTAAACTAGTAATTCAGCTAAGGGGGATAGATTTTTAAATGTTCTCAGAGATAACTTCTTGTCACAATTAATAGAGGAGCCAACTAGGAATAAAGCTAAATTGGATTTAGTGCTATCAAACAATACAGATATTATATCAAACATAGAAGTCAAAGAACATTTGGGTAACAGTGATCATAACATAGTCACATTTGAAATCTCTTTTCATAAGTAGTGTCTTAAAGGTTTAACTGACACCTAGATTACAAAATCAAATCAGCCAATAGAATTTCAGTAGCTCTCATCCTATTGGCTGATTTGAACAGCTAATAGGATTTCAGTAGCTCTCATCCTATTGGCTGATTTGAATTTCAAAAATCAAATCAGCCAATAGGAATGCAAGGGACAACATTTTGAAAAGGCTCCCTTGCATTGAAGATTCAGTGTACGGCGGCGACTGTATGAAGAGGATGCTCCATGCCGGATGTCTTCAGGATGGAGCCACTCCTCGCCGCCAGGATGAAGATAGAAGATGCTGCCTGGATGAAGATAGAAGACGACGCCTGGATGGATGAAGTGTTCGCTGCCTTGATAAAGACGTCTCACCGCTTGTATGAGGATGGATGTCCGGACTTCAGAAACTGTAAGTGGATCGTCGGGGGTTAGTATTAGGTTTTTTTAAACTTTTTTTGGGTGTTTTCTTTTTTAGATTAGGGTTTGAGCTTGTCTTAAAAGAGCAAGGCTCATACAAATGCCCTTTTCAGGCAATGGGTAGCTTAGTTTTTTTTTTAGAGTTAGGTTTTTTATTTTGGGGGGTTGGTTGGGTGGTGGGTTTTATGTTGGGGGGTCTTTGTATTTATTATTTATTTTCAGGGAAAAGAGCTGATTTCTTTAGGGCAATGCCCTACAAAAGGCCCTTTTAAGGACTATTGGTACTTTATTGCAGGCTAGGGTTTATTTTTTATTTTGGGGGGCTTTTTTATTTTGATGGGGCTATTAGATTAGGTGTAATTTTTTTATTTTGGATAATTTCGTTTGTTATTTTTTGTAATTTTTTTATTTTTTTGTAATTTAGTATTTTAAATTAAATTTTAAAACTGTAGATTTCATTTTTTTAGTAGTGTTAGTTTTTTTTTAATGAGTAATTTAATTTATTTAATTGATAGTTATTTTAATTTTAGTCTAATAGTAATTTTATTTTAATTTATAGTTTAAACTTTAGTTTTTTTTTTTATTTCCCAGGATAGTTTTTATTTATTTTAAGAAAGGGATCTTGTGATTTTAATTTAAAGTTAGGGGGTTGTTAGGTTTAGGGGTTAATAGTTTAATTTAGTTTTTTGCGATGTGGGGGGCTGTCAGTTTAGGGGTTAATAGGTTTATTTAGTGGCAGTGATGTGGGAGGCCAGAGGTTTAAGGGTTAATAACTTTATTTAGTGGCGGCGATGTCAGGGAGCGGCAGAATAGGGTTAATAACTTTATTATAGTAGCGGCGATGTCGGGGAGCGGCAGAATAGGGGTTAATAAATTTTATTAATGGTGGCGATTTCAGGAGCGGCAGATTAGGGGTTAATAGGTTTAATATAGTGTTTGCAATGCAGGAGGGCCTCGGTTTAGGGCTTAATAGGTAGTTTATGGGTGTTAGTGTACTTTGTAACAGTTTAGTTATGAGTTTTGTGCAACAGTTTTGTTGCGTAAAACTCATAACTACTGGTCTCAGATTACGAAACGGATTGTGTCGGTATAGGCTGTAACGCAAGCTTTTTAGCCTCACCGCAAAACTTGTAATACCAGCGCTATGGAAATCCCATGCAAAAACGTCATATTTTTTTAATGCGGGACTGACGATGCATTACAAGCTAAAAGGCTTGTGGTACAGTTATACCGACAAGACTCGTAATGGCTGCGTTGCTGTTTTAACGCTGAAATGGCCATTTTTTAAATAAATATACATATCAACAAATACCATCTGGTTATAAAAAAAAAAATCCAAGCCAATGTGGCTAAATAAAAATGTGTTAAGAGAAATTAGGAAACAACGTAGGGCATTTAAATTATTCAAAGAAAATAGTAAAGACTCAACATACCATATTTATAAGGAATGTAACAAAGCATGCAAAAAAGCAATCAAATTAGCCAAAATTTAAAATATTATAATAATAATAATAATAATTTGTGATTTTTTTTCTCCCTGTGAGACTCAAAGCACTTTAAAGACATAAAAGTTAGGAGATTCTGAAGGTCAGATAAGTGGACTGAATGCCTTTAAAAGTCTGTAATGACGATGCCTCTCTGATTGCGCACAGTAAAGAGTTCCAGAAAGTAGGGGCAGCATGGCGGAATGCTCTGGAGCCTGAGTTTGTCCTTATTATTGGCACGTAGAGGAGGGATGTGTTGGCTGACCTAAGTGAGCGGGATGGGATGTAGGGTGTTGTACTGTCTGAAGGCGATGGAGTTTTTTTTGGGAGGCCCAAGTAAAGTGCATTGCAGTAATCTAACCTAGAGGACACAAATGCATGGATTAATGTTGGCATATCATCCGGTGGAATTACGTGTTGTATCCTGACTATGTTTTTCAGATGAAAGTAAGCAGATTTTTTTACGGAGGAAATCTGCTGTTTAAAAGATAGTCCAGTGTCAATCAACACTCTGAGGTTTTGTACCTTTGCTGAATTAACGAGTTCAGAGCCTCCAAGCTCCAGGCCAGTTGGGTGATTGTGGGATATTTTTGGTCCCCTCACCAAGAGTAACTCTGTTTTGTCCAGGTTTACTTTGAGACAGCTAGCATTCATCCATTTTACAAGGTCTGTTAAAGGGCCATAATACCCAAATGTTTAAACACTTGAAAGTGATGCAGTATAGCTGTAAAAAGCTGACTAGAAAATATCACCTGAACATCTCTATGTAAAACAGAAAGATATTTTACCTCTAAAGTTTCTCAGTAGCCACATCCCATTGTAAAGGACTTCTAAGCAACAAATCAGTATGTCTGTCCCGGGACAGCGGAAGGAGCGAGCTTTCGTGCACACTCATCTTATTTCCCTACTCAGTGTAAGGAAGTTTACAACGAAATCTCATGAGAGTTAAGTCAAATCTCATGAGATCACAGTAAAAGAGTTCATGACCTCAGCATTGTTGATACTGATTGGCTGCTGTTCATTTCTTCATTATTTTATTTGTTTTACCTGCAGCTGAGCAGCAGTTAAGTATAACTTTTTACACAGAACTTACTCTGCTGAGCTGAGGAAATTGTGAGGTAAATATCTTCCTTTTAAACATAGAGATGCTCAGGTGATATTGTCCTGTCAGCTTTTTACAGTTATACTGCATCAGTTTCAAGTGATTTAGCATATGAGTATTATGTCCCGTTAAGCAACTGTTTATGCGGCATGCTGGGTCTGTAGTATCTGCAGCAAAGGAGAAGTAGAGTTGTGTGTCATCAGCGTAACAATGATACCTTAGGCCATGTTGATTAATGATGTCCCTCAGTGGTAGTAAGTAAATTGTAAATAGCATGGGAGACAGAATGGATCCCTGTGGAACTCCTCAGGCCAGTTCTGTTGGTGCTGATGAGCTTGATCCTGATATTACTCTCTGTGATCTACCAGCAAGGAAAGATTTAAACCAGTTAAGGACTGTGTATCAATTTCTATAACCACGATTATTAACATGAATAGGTTTAACAGCAAATGAATGACAGAGGAGACGGTGTGTGCTTATTTGTACAAAGTTGCAGTAATTGCAAAAGCCAAGAAACAGTTTTTACCCAAATTTATACGCTGATCATATGGTATCTAATGTCAGCTACAGAATTACACTCATAATGTTAGAATACTCCGCCTGAACACAGAATATGAAGATGTGTTTTACTTATTTATCATTCTTTTATATCACATACACCTTTTTTCCTCTATTCAGAAAAAAATATTAGTCACAAATTATGCATATGTAGAGTTAGAGTTATAATATTAAGTAAAATTGGTCAGATGAGTTATTTAACACATCGCTTATATGTCATCACATATTTCACATACTTTGTGTGCTACAGTAACTCTAAATGCTTAATGATGGAAAAATCTTCTCTGGGTCATCCAAAGGCTCAAAAACGTATATGTGTCTGGAAACTTGGTAATCAGAATTACAGATAAATATTCTGCATAATAACATATTTGTGAGGTAGAATAAAGTCCTATTGTACAAATGAGTTAAAACATCTAAACCATATATGTTTTTGTTTCCTTTTCTAGCATTACGAATGGGTAATCCCCCTAGTAGTCATATTTGTAATATAAACTAAAGATCATGTTATATTGAAAGGATTGACATGACACATCATCATATATAATGTGTCATATATAATGTGGAATATATTCTGTTTGTTATTCCAGTTGTTACATGTTCGTGTTGATCCTTTTTAATTCATTCATTATATAGTGACTCCTATTTTCAATACCATAGTATGGGGCCTAGTTATCAAGCCGTCAACCTCAAATACGCTGGAATTCCGCAGCGTATTTGTGGCGAGGCTGATTCGCCTTAGTTATCAAAGGCTCGAGACCGGTAAAAGTAGAATTTTGTGACGTAAGCATCGATCCGCCGGACTCAGGGGCCCATTTATCAAAGGGCTTGCGGACCTGATCCGACACTGCGGATCAGGTCCGC
The DNA here is from genome assembly GCF_027579735.1 of Bombina bombina. Lineage (NCBI taxonomy): Eukaryota > Metazoa > Chordata > Amphibia > Anura > Bombinatoridae > Bombina > Bombina bombina. The sequence goes on from NC_069499.1 coordinate 1,190,120,802, forward strand.
AAGACCTCGCTAAATGCGGAGAGCAATACGCTCTCCACATTTAACATTGCACCAGCAGCTCACAAGAGCTGCTGGTGCAACGCCGCCCCCTGCTGACTCGCGGCCCAATCGGCCGCCAGCAGGGAGCTGTCAATCAACCCGATCGTATTCGATCGGCGTTGATTTCCGGCGGTTCCTGTCCGCCTGCTCAGAGCAGGCGGACAGGGTTATGAAGCAGCGGTCTTTAGACCGCTGCTTCATAAGTTGCTGTTTTCTGGCGAGTCTGAAGACTCGCCAGAAACACCGCCCTTCAAGCTCCATACGGAGCTTGATAAATGGGCCTGATAGTCCGACAAAGATCGATTCTTACGTCACTCCAGATGTTCCGCACACAAGTGCGGCACATTCTCACTACTTTTGCTAGCTATCAAAAAACTAGCAGGTACGCTCGGCACTTTTACGGCCCAGCGTACCTGGTTTTCAATCCGCCACCCCTGGAGGCGGCGGATCCCATAGGAATCAATGGGAGTCTGACCATAGCGAAAGTACAAGTTCGCTGCTGACAGATATCCCATTGATTCCTATGGGAGCTGTCTACACCTAACACCCTAACATGTACCCGAGTCTAAACACCACTAATCTGACCCCCCCTACACCGCCGCAACTAAATAAAGTTATTACCCCCTAAACCGCCGCTCCCGGAGCCCACCGCAAGCTACTCTATACATATTAACCCCTAAACCGCCGCTCCCGGAGCCCACAGCAACTATAATAAATGTATTAACCCCTAAACCGCCGCTCCCTGAACCCTCCGCAACCTATATTAAATGTATTAACCCCTAATCTGCCCCCCCTACACCGTCGCCACCTATAATAAATTTATTAACCCCTAATCTGCCCCCCCTACACCGTCGCCACCTATAATAAATTTATTAACCCCTATCCTGCCCCCCACTATACCGCCGCCACTGTCATAAAATTATTAACCCCTAAACCTAAGTCTAACCCTAACCCTAACGCCCCCCTAACTTAAATATTAATTAAATAAATCTAAATAAATTAACTCTTATTAAGTAAATGAATCCTATTTAAAACTAAATACTTACCTTTAAAATAAACCCTAATATAGCTACAATATAAATAATAATTATATTCTAGCTATCTTAGGATTTATATTTATTTTACAGGTACCTTTCAATTTATTTTAACCATGTACAATAACTATTAAATAGTTATTAACTATTTAATAGCTTACCTAGCTAAAATAAAGAGAAATGTACCTGTGAAATAAATCCTAACCTAAGTTACAATTACACCTAACACTACACTATACTTTAATAAATTATTCCTATTTAAAAATAAATACCTACCTGTAAAATAAACCCTAAGATAGCTACAATATAATTTATAATTATATTATAGCTATCTTAGGATTTATATTTATTTTACAGGTAACTTTGTATTTATTTTAGCTAGTTAGAATAGTTATTAAATAGTTATTAACTATTTAATAACTACATAGCTAAAAGAAATACAAAATTACCTGTAAAATAAATCCTAACTTAAGTTACAATTAAACCTAATACTACACTATCATTAAATTAATTAAATAAACTACCTACAAATAACTACAATTAAATACAATTACATAAACTAACTAAAGTACAAAAAATAAAAAAAGCTAAGTTACAAAAAATAAAAAAATAAGTTACAAACATGTTACAAATATTACAACAATTTTAAGCTACTTTCTTCAGCGCCGCTTGGAGGATTAACTTCTTCCGCTCCGGATGTCCTCTTCAGTTCCATCGGTGGCTCGGCTGAGTGAAGACGACTCAAGGTAGGATGATCTTCAGGGGATTAGTGTTAGGTTTTTGTAAGGGGTGTTTGGGTTAGATTAGGGGTATGTGGGTGGTGGGTTTTAATGTTGGGGGGGGTTTGTATTTTTCTTTTACAGGCAAAAGAGCTGTTTTCTTTGGGGCATGCCCCCACAAATGGCCCTTTTAAGGGCTGGTAAGGTAAAAGAGCTTTGAAATTTATTTAATTTAGAATAGGGTAGGGCATTTTTTTATTTTGGGGGGGTTTGTTATTTTATTAGGGGGCTTAGATTAGGTGTAAGTAGCTTAAAATTGTTGTAATATTTGTAACATGTTTGTAACTTATTTTTTTATTTTTTGTAACTTAGCTTTTTTTATTTTTTGTACTTTAGTTAGTTTATGTAATTGTATTTAATTGTAGTTATTTGTAGTTAATTTATTTAATTAATTTAATGATAGTGTAGTATTAGGTTTAATTGTAACTTAAGTTAGGATTTATTTTACAGGTAATTTTGTATTTCTTTTAGCTATGTAGTTATTAAATGGTTAATAACTATTTAATAACTATTCTAACTAGCTAAAATAAATACAAAGTTACCTGTAAAATAAATATAAATCCTAAGATAGCTATAATATAATTATTAATTATATTGTAGCTATCTTAGGGTTTATTTTACAGGTAAGTATTTATTTTTAAATAGGAATAATTTATTAAAGTATAGTGTAGTGTTAGGTGTAATTGTAACTTAGGTTAGGATTTATTTCACAGGTACATTTCTCTTTATTTTAGCTAGGTAAGCTATTAAATAGTTAATAACTATTTAATAGTTATTGTACATGGTTAAAATAAATTGAAAGGTACCTGTAAAATAAATATAAATCCTAAGATAGCTAGAATATAATTATTATTTATATTGTAGCTATATTAGGGTTTATTTTAAAGGTAAGTATTTAGTTTTAAATAGGATTCATTTACTTAATAATAGTTAATTTATTTAGATTTATTTAATTAATATTTAAGTTAGGGGGGCGTTAGGGTTAGACTTAGATTTAGGGGTTAATAATTTTATGACAGTGGCGGCGGCGTAGTGGGGGGCAGGATAGGGGTTAATAAATTTATTATAGGTGGCGACGGTGTAGGGGGGGCAGATTAGGGGTTAATAAATTTATTATAGGTGGCGACGGTGTAGGGGGGGCAGGATAGGGGTTAATAGGTTTAATATAGGTTGCGGCGGGTTCATGGAGCGGCGGTTTAGGGGTTAAACTATTTATTTAGTTGCGGAGAGGTGCGGGATCAGCAGGATAGGGGTTAATAATTTTATTATAGAGGGCGACGGTATAGGGGGGGCAGGATAGGGGTTACTAGGTATACTGTAGGTGGTAGCGGTGTCCGGGAGCGGCGGTTTAGGGGTTAATACATTTATAAGAGTTGCGGCGGGGTCTAGGAGCGGCGGTTTAGGGGTTAGTAACTTTATTTAGTTGCGGGAGGCTCCGGGGGCGCCGGTATAGGGATAGAACAGTGTAGTTTAGTGTGAGTGCTTAGTGACAGGCTAGCAATAAAGCTGGGAAAAAGCCGAAGGGCAGCGAGATCGGATGAGTGATAACTGTCACAGTCCCCTGCTCATCGCCCCGCGGCTTTTTGACAGCTTTATTTGATAACTTAGGCGTATTTTTTCAGGTCCGCGGCGGCGAAGGTAGGCGAGCTTAGGCGGGCGTATTGGGCCGGCGAAGCAAGAAAAGTAGATGGCTTGATAACTACCCCCCTATGGGTCTTAATTAGGACTGGAAGGTGTCTCATATTAGATTCGTGTCTTAGTCCTGTAGTTCATCCAAGTCCATATATATGTTAATAGTATTACATATGATCCTATTATTATAAAAAAGGTGTAAAGGTTTTTCACTCCAATAATGTTCTAACATGCCAGAGCTGCCGTAATAATACGATCGAAAACATTCCCCCTTTTGAGATGTTTACTTGTTTCAGCGATCGTGAACTGATTGGCTAGCCCTGCATACACACCTTCCGACTTCCTTCCAATTGTAACACGATTGGGGATACACGTCACCGATGTTCAGTGATTGGTGACGTGGGTCATGTGACCGGGACACACCTCCACCCGGATTGGCTGGTCTTAACATAAATAAGGCAGCAGGAAGCACGATCGGCGCCTTTGACAAAGCAGTAGGCGAAATGCGCGTCAGGCTTTCGCTCTGCTTCTCCTGAGAATTTAATTTTGTAAAAATATAGGATTAACTTATGGACAATTAGCTATCTGTTGGCCTACCGGCTTTTTGTTTAAAAACTATGGGTTCTTAGTAAAATATGAGAAAAAGGATCTGAAATATAATACGTTAAATGGGTTTAAGTTAGATTAGGCAAATCAGGTGTACTACACACCTTTACCTAATGTTAGTGCTATAATTAGTAACAGAATTTAATTTGTTTTTACACAAATAGCAACTATGTCTTAACGTTTTATCATAATTCATCAGTTGAGATACACAACCCGAGTATATATACTGTGACTATACATAATAAGAACCTAATTGGGGATGTCTCACAAATTGTGAATTTGTTTTACACACAAGCAACTATATCTTAACGTTCTATTGGAATCTATTAGTTGTGTCATACAACCTAAGTATATAAACTGTGACTAAACTTAATAAAAATCTAAGTGGGGATGTCTCACAAATTGTGAATTCTAATATGTTACATAATCATTACACAACATTAGTGCACAGTTATTATAACTGAGCTAACTCATAGATATATAAACTGAGATCACAGAAAGGAAGATATCTCTATATAATAGTGGAGATTTATTTGATAACAGTACTGCAATTGTGATTAAAATCATAATGGTCATATTAAGTTGAATACTGCTACATAATCACAGCACCATACTTATTGTTAAAATTTCTTATATATATTTGGGTAACGGTACCCTATTATATCAGAGATCTCCCGGAATACAGAGCTGAACCCACCTTGTTTTTGCTCAATAAATTAATAGTTAAATTTATCTCCTTGAATAACTAATTCACCCTTTTCTCAGGAGAAGCTATTTTTATAAGCATACAACCAGTGTGTTCCACTTCTGGGACATCACTTTTTTAACGTGTTACTATCAATTTTGACAGTTCATGTCATTTTAGGGATCTCTTGTAGTTTAATCCACAAAGTTTCGTAATTACACAACTCGAGGCAGAGGTTAGATTTGTCCTTTATAATAGTCAAGGTAGCCAATGTTTCATGTAATATGTGGCTACATGAATCATGTATAATGCTCACATGATGATATGGATATAGGACATCTCTCTACCTTTACCTATGTACTGCCCATTTAAACCTCACTACAAGTGATACCCTATTTTTAAACACTCACTTACTACAGTTTCTTATTTTTAATATTATTATTTAATAAAAGTTATATTATAATATCACTCGCCCCTTTGTGTTTGCCTAAAATAATTGTTTTAATTTAGGCTCTCAATACCAGTGTGCCATATGATACCTCTTTCCCTCTCCTCTTTGTAATTTACAAGTAATTGGGTTTACAGTTACTGGTGACACTTCTAGTCCAGACTGGAACACTAGATCAAGTGTATGACCTTTTCTGTGGGTGGGAGTGGTGACAATTTGTGTGAAGCCGAGTGTACTCATCAAGCTGAGAAGATCCCGCCCAAGCAGGGATATGGTGTTGTCAATCCAAGTGTTGAAGTCTCCTAGTATAAGCCATCTGGGGTGTTTAAGGATTAAGTCAGCCAAAAGGTCTGGGAGTTCCTGAAGAAATCTCTTCCCATCTCCTGGGGGTCTGTATATTAGCAGTATTCGGAATACTCTCTCCATTGAGAGGCTGGCAACTACGCATTCAAAAGATTGGGTTTTGAGGACTGATATTTGTCTGGGATTTAAGGATGATTTTGCACAGATCATAACTCCACCTCCCTTGTGATCTTGTCTCGGGCGGTGGAACACAGTGTAATTGTCTGGAATAACTGCCTCTAGAATAGGCCCTGCAATTTCATCTAACCATGATTCTGTGATGCATGCTAATTCGCATGTTTCAATAAGGTCAGCAATAATTACTGTTTTGTTCTTTATTGATCTGGCACTGCATAGGATTGCCCTGATAGGACAGTCTTGGGATTCTGAGTTTTCGCTCTGTACTTTGGAGACAGCGTGTCTTCTAATGGGGATCACACAAAGACATTTTCTTGATTTAATAGTGCAGTTTTTTTATTGGCTTTTAGGTTGGATCACTTCAATTGGGCTTGCGGGTGGACAGGGTGGTGGGGCAGCTGTGATAGTGTCAGGATATTGAACTTTAAATTTTGATTTTCCTCCACGACAGCCCCTGTTGGTCCCTTTTAAAATGCTAAGTCATTTTAGGGTAGCCACTAGTGAGGGACTGAGTGCCGCAACCGCTTTTTGGGGTCTTAGGGAGTGCAGATGTGAGGGCATATAGGTGGTCATTCCCTCTGCAGTAAAGGGGTTAAAATAGCTTCTAGTTTTTGTAGGGATTTTAGCAGTGGGGGCTGGTTACATTGCCCTGCTCTATATGATTCAGGCCAGAGTGAGAGATTTTGCACTTCAGGCTGCATTGTAGATAACAGATAAGAAAGCATGCAGGGGTTTTAAAACCAATCACCTAGATTTAGAGTACTGCGTTAGCCTTAAAAAGCAGCGTTAAGGGGTCCTAATGCTGCTTTTTAACGCCCGCTGGTATTACGAGTCAGGCAGGAAAGGGTCTACCGCTCACTTTTCTTCCGCGACTTTTGGCTACCGCAAATCCCCTTACGTCAATTGCGTATCCTATCTTTTCTATGGGATTTTCCTAACACCGGTATTACGAGTCTTGGAAGAAGTGAGCGGTACAGCCTCTACCGCCAAGACTCCTACCGCCTAAAAAAGTCAGTAGTTAAGAGTTTTATGGGCTAACGCCGGAACATAAAGCTCTTAACTACAGTGCTATAAAGTACACTAACACCCATAAACTACCTATTGACCCTAAACCGAGGCCCCCCATATCGCAAACACTAAAATAAAATTATTTAACCCTAATCTGCTGACCGGACATCGCCGCCACATACATTATACCTATGAACCCCTAATCTGCTGCCCCTAACATCGCCGACACCTATATTATATTTATTAACCCCTAATCTGCCCCCCCAACTTCGCTGCCACCTACCTACACTTATTAACCCCTAATTTGCCGACCGGACATCGCCGCCACTATAATAAATGTATTAACCCCTAAACCGCCGCACTCCCGCCTCGCAAACACTATAATAAATTTTATTAACCCCTAATCTGCCCTCCCTAACATCGCTGCCACCTACCTACAATTATTAACCCCTAATCTCCTGCCCCCAACGTCACCGCTACTATAATAAAGTTATTAACCCCTAAACCTAAGTCTATCCCTAACCCTAACACCTCCCTAACTTAAATATAATTTAAATAAAACGAAATAAATTTACTATCATTAACTAAATTATTCCTATTTAAAACTAAATACTTACCTATAAAATAAACCCTAATATAGCTACAATATAACTAATAGTTACATTGTAGCTATTTTAGGATTTATATTTATTTTACAGGCAACTTTGTATTTATTTTAACTAGGTACAATAGCTATTAAATAGTTATTAACTATTTAATAGCTACCTAGTTAAAATAATTACAAAATTACCTGTAAAATAAATCCTAACCTAAGTTACAAATACACCTAACACTACACTATCAATAAATTAATTAAATAAAATAACTACAATTATCTAAACTAAAATACAATTAAATAAACTAAACTATAATACAAAAACAAACACTAAATTACAAAAAATAAAAAAATATTACAAGAATTTTAATCTAATTACACCTAATCTAAGCCCCCTAATAAAATAAAATAGCCCCCCAAAATAATAAAATTCCCTACCCTAAACTAAATTACAAAGTAATCAGCTCTTTTACCAGCCCTTAAAAGGGCCCCAAAGTAATCAGCTCTTTTACCTGTAAAAAAAAAATACAATCCCCCCTTAACATTACAACCCACCACCCACACAGCCCTACTCTAAAACCCACCCGATCCCCCCTTAAATAAAACTAACACTACCCCATTGAAGATCACCCTACCTTGAGCCGTGTTCAGCCAGCCGGCCACCGATGGGACAGAAGAGGACATCCGGACCGGCAGAAGTCTTCATCCTATCCGGGCAGAAGAGGACATCTGGACCAGCAGACATCTTCATCCAGGCGGCATCTTCTATCTTCATCCTTCCGGAGCGGAGCCATCTTCTATCCAGCCGACGCGGAGCCATCCTCTTCTTCCGACGGACTAACGACGAATGAAGGTTCCTTTAAATGACGTCATCCAAGATGGCGTCCCTCGAATTCCGATTGGCTGATAGGATTCTATCAGCCAATCGGAATTAAGGTAGGAAAAATCTGATTGGTTGATTTAATCAGTCAATGGGATTGAAGTTCAATCCGATTGGCTGATTGGATCAGCCAATAGAATGCAAGGTCAATTCTATTGGCTGATCCAATCAGCCAATCGGATTGAACTTCAATCCCATTGGCTGATTAAATCAACCAATCAGATTTTTCCTACCTTAATTCCGATTGGCTGATAGAATCCTATCAGCCAATCGGAATTCGAGGGACGCCATCTTGGATGTTGTCATTTAAAGGAACCTTCATTCGTCGTTAGCCCATCAGAAGAAGAGGATGGCTCCGCGTCGGCTGGATAGAAGACGGTTCCGCTCCGGAAGGATGAATATAGAAGATGCCGTCTGGATGAAGATGTCTGCCGGTCCGGATGTCCTCTGCTGCCCGGATAGGATGAAGACTTCTGCCGGTCCAGATGTCCTCTTCTGCCCGGATAGGATGAAGACTTCTGCCGGTCCGGATGTCCTCTTCTATCCCATCGGTGGCCAGCTGGCTGAACACGGCTCAAGGTAGGGTGATCTTCAATGGGGTAGTGTTATTTTTTTTTTAAGGGGGGATCGGGTGGGTTTTAGAGTAGGGGTGTGTGGGAGGTGGGTTGTAATGTTGGGGGGGGATTGTATTTTTTTTTACAGGTAAAAGAGCTGATTACTTTTTTTATTAGGGGGCTTAGATTAGGTGTAATTAGATTAAAATTCTTGTAATATTTTTTTATTTTTTGTAATTTAGTGGGTTTTTTTGTATTATAGTTTAGTTTATTTAATTGTATTTTAGTTTAGATAATTGTAGTTCATTTATTTAATTAATTTATTGATAGTGTAGTGTTAGGTGTATTTGTAACTTAGGTTAGGATTTATGTTACAGGTAATTTTGTAATTATTTTAACTAGGTAGCTATTAAATAGTTAATAACTATTTAATAGCTATTGTACCTAGTTAAAATAAATACAAAGTTGCCTGTAAAATAAATATAAATCCTAAAATAGCTACAATGTAACTATTAGTTATATTGTAGCTATATTAGGGTTTATTTTATAGGTAAGTATTTAGTTTTAAATAGGAATAATTTAGTTAATGATAGTAAATTTATTTTGTTTTATTTAAATTATATTTAAGTTAAGGGGGTGTTAGGGTTAGGGTTAGACATAGGTTTAGGGGTTAATAACTTTATTATAGTAGCGGCGACGTTGGGGGCAGGAGAATAGGGGTTAATAATTGTAAGTAGGTGGCGGCGATGTTAGGGAGGGCAGATTAGGGGTTAATAAAATGTATTATAGTGTTTGCAAGGCGGGAGTGCGGTTTAGGGGTTAATACATTTATTATAGTGGCGGCGATGTCCGGTTGGCAGATTAGGGGTTAATAAGTGTAAGGTTAGGGGTGTTTTGACTCGGGGTTCATGTTAGGGTGTTAGGTGTAGACTTAGAAAGTGTTTCCCCATAGGAAACAATGGGGCTGCGTTAGGAGCTGAACGCTGCTTTTTTGCAAGTGTTAGGTTTTTTTTTTCAGCCACCTCAGCCCCATTGTTTCCTATGGGGAAATCGTGCACAAGCACGTTTTTCCAGCTTACCGCTACCGTAAGCAACGCTGGTATTGAGGGTTGAAGTGGAGCTAAATTTTGCTCAACGCTCACTTTTCTGAGGCTAACGCAGCCATTCAGAAAACTCGTAATACCAGCGTTGTCTTAAGGGTGCGCTGGAAAAAAAAGGCTTGTTAGCTCCGCAGGTCTTTACCAACAAAACTCTAAATCTAGCCGAATGTGTTTTAGTGAAATAGATTTCATCGATTAGTTTTTCTTGTGTTTAGAAATGAAATCTGAGCATTGCTAAATGGATGATCAAATCAAAAACCCAATTTGTGCATGGGTGGAGTCTGTTTTTTTTTTATAGTTTAAGTGTAACTTGTTTGTGGTGTTTAGCTGAAGGTATCTCTTTCTTGTAGTCAGATGATCCGGTGGGAGTATATTTCCATCCATTGAGTATCCCAGTTTAGTAATGCCATCCATTCAATTTTGATGAGTCTAGTTGTGCATTATGTGGAGTCGATATTGGTCCTTGAAATAATTGTGATGAATTTTGAATGTAATGAGTTTAAAATTAAGATAAATCCTGGAGAGGTCAGGAGCCTGAGGAAAGTGTGGCAGACAGCAGCGGCGCCCTTGCAAAAAAAGAAAGAAAGATTAATTAAGAAGGATTCTAAGTCTAACCCTAAAAGGTTTTTTAAGTACATAAATAGCAAAACATCTAAGAAGGACAATATAGGTACATTAAAATGCGAGCAGCGTAGCATGATTGACAGTGACAGGGAGAAGGCTGATGTACTAAACCAGTTCTTTTCTTCAGTGTACGCAAGAGAGGAATCACTGGAGGATACTTTGGAACAAACTAGAACATGCCAGTCCATACCATTAACTGGGTTATGTCTAGAGGATATCAGGAAAAAAATGGATAATATTAAGGTAAATAAAACTGCAGCCCCAGATGGAATACACCCAAGAGTGTTATGGGAATTTAGCACTGTTATAGACAAACTTCTACTCTTAATTTTTCAAGACTCATTATCCTCAGGCATAGTACCCCAGGATTGACGTAAAACTGATGTGGTGCCACTCTTCAAAAAAGGAAGCAGGGATGATCCAGGAAGCTATAGACCAGTTAGTCTGAGATCAATAGTGGGGAAGATATTTGAAGGGATTATAAGGTATTATTTTAATGAACATATTTGTGTAAACAAGATTATGAGTTCAAATCAGCATGGTTTTATGAGAAATAGAATAGATCATGTCAAACTAATCTAATTAGATTCTATGAGGAAGTAAATAAAAATATAGACAAAGGGGAATCAGTTGATGTGATATACTTAGATTTTACAAAGGCGTTTGATACAGTGCCACATGAGAGATTAATGCACAAAATTAAGGGACTGAAAATAGCTGAAAATGTTAGCTCATGGATAAATAACTGGATAAAAGATAGGGAGCAACTTCTGGAAGTCTATCTATCAATCCGCCGATTTTTGGATCCCTAAAACAACATTCACACAAAACTTCAATATATATCTCTCTACTCACAATACGAGGAACATTTTGAGACCACTTTTGTTGTCTATATGACCATGGAGCTACAACTCGGACGTTCAAGGCCTAAAGCAGCGGCTAATTAATAGGAAGCGTTCCCCCCCCCCCCCCCGGTGATCCGGGGTTCTAGCTCATCACTGGAACATATAATCTTTACTTCTCAGCAGACACATCAAAACCAATATCAAACACTGAGCACCATCATCTCACAAGAGTTAACGATCTAGCAGATATGGGTGATCATGATATATTACAGCAGCTAGACGCCCAATACATGAAGCTTGAAAAGCTCCTACAAGCTCTATTCGAAAATGCGCTACCCGCAGAAGTCTGGGAGCGATTTGCAATAACCATTGCAACAAGTGCCGAGATCGCAACACCAACAAGCGGGCAGCCCTTACATGGCTGCGGGGACCAGACCGAACAAGCACTAACTCTTCATACAGCAGGCAACCATTGGACCCCTCCCGTTGAGTAAAGAGACAGCACCTGCAGATTTGAAGTTGCAGGCTGTGCCAAAGGGCCCCAGTATGCCTGAAATAAAATCAAGTACCTCGTTACTGCTGGATCTAAACATCATCGCCTCTTCTGATTACAGGGTGTTAAACTCGATACTGCTTAGCAAGCCGAAGGGACATAATCTAGAGAGGATCATACTGGAACTAGATCAGAAACCCTGTATTGCTCAACCAGTTTCACCACATGGGTTAGATAAAACCACACACATAAAGATGGAAGCTTGCGAGACGGGCCATGCTTCAGAAGCTACGCTTAAGCTTGATCTTCTTAATCATTTACTATGTTGGACTAACATTATAGAGCCTATTTATACAGTGAATCCGACTTCTCCACGACATCTGCAGAGGAAATCTGTTTGCATTGGGTGTCGTGATCACACTCACAGAACACTATCAGTCAGCGCCATTATAAGACACCTCATTACATTAAATTGCCTCTCTCTGCACCCACAAGGTTACTTCTTTGAGACTACTAAATATGGACTGTTACCGCTTTCTATATACCAGAATAAATAACAGGAACATTAAAAATGCCAGGTTGAAAGCTTGTTTTACTAATTATGAATCTTACAGTTTAATCTGCTTATTATAATAATAAGATTGATTGAATATATCTTGCCTATTTATCTTTCATATTTTTTATTGAGGTATCCAAGTAAACATAGAGAGAAAAATAACATGAACACTTAACATCACGTCTAACAAGACATATATAGGTGTATCTGTTTCATTTTACATAGTATGACAGAAACCAAGATTCAGGGTACATCTATCTTGCCTATTTAATGTTGTTCTATAGTTCTAGAAGTGACATTGCAATGTTAAATTCCATTTATTCTCCTTATCTTATTATGAGAAATGCATAGACCGTGGAGCTGAACTTATTAATAATGCATGTACAGCAAAAACTGTTGTTCTTTCAGTACTCTAAACCATACTTAAGTTTTTTTTCTTTTCTGCAGGGGTTTGTGGGGGTTCCTCAAGGAGGATACTCCATATAACAAATTTAAAATAAGGGTTTTTAACGCCATACTACTGTAGCTACTATATATAGTGCAGTCACCATGCCATGGAGGGGACAATAATAATAAAAAATGTCTTACATATAAAACTAGGAGCTACACCTCAAGAACAATGTAACAAATTGCTTTAACACTTATGCATTACATAACTGGTACACATTTATATTCACGTAATTCCTATATGGAATATAACAATATACTGTATTAGGACAGAGAAGGAACAATTGATTGTATTACGTTTAGAAATCAATGTCAAGACATCCCCTATTACCCTTTACATACCACAATCTTCCTTTATACAGCCTTTAATTACTCCATATAAACACCTGAAGTCTGAAGGTTTAGTGGGGATTAATACTCCTAATAACTTCTATACTTTCTTCTTGTCCCTTGATAGTTACAGAAATCTAAGCGGGACCCACAGTTCTGACACAGGGGACTAAGATGTATAATTATGCTCTCAATATTAGACCTGTAGTTTTGTTTATTGTATAATCAAGTGTTGAATATATTTTTGAATATGCCCAGTGATGGCACATGCATCTTTATATTATAACAGCTTATGTTACTTTTATTTTCATCTTCTCTCAGATGCAATTTTTCTTTTCATGCTTATTTTTCTCTCTGCTAAACTTGAACCCCTGGACTCTGAACACAACAACTCAATGTATTATTTAAATGGGACAAGACTTAGCCAAACAGAGAAGGAAAGGGATTTGGGAGTAGTAATAGATAACAAGCTTAAGATAGGTGCACAATGTAGGGCTGTGGCTTCAAAGGCTAATAAGATACTAGCATGTATTAAAAGAGGCATTGATTCAAGGGAGGAAAGCATAATTATGTCAATATATAAATTCCTGGTAAGACCTCACCTTGAGTATGGAGTGTAGTTTGGGGGAACGATTGCAAAAAAAGATATTACAGAACTAGTAAAAGTCCAGAGAAGGGCCACAAACCTAATAAGGGGAATGGAGAATCTAAGCTATGAGGAGAGGCTAGCCAAACTGGGTCTGTTTTCTCTAGAAAAAAAGACGCTTATGAGGTAACATGATTACTTTATATAAATATATTCAAGGCCCATATACAGAGATGGCAGAAGCTCTGTTTATTCCAAGAAAATTATTTGTGACAAGAGGACAAGAGGTCCCGATTTAAGTTTGGAGGAAAGGAGATTTAATCTCCTGCAACAAAAGCATTTTTTCACTGTAAGAGCAAAAAAATTCCTGGAGCTTCCTGAAGCTAAGACTTATATATACGTCTTGCAGTACGATAGGCAAAGTACTGCAAGATGTATATATACGTCTGGGTGAAAAAAAGAGAAACATGATGGCACTACAGATGGTGTGTCCCAATTATATGGATTATAAAACCCCTATATAGATAAGAAGGGTTGACAATGTTACATGTGAGGGACCGCGGTTCTGTACATAAACAGAGAGGGTAATTAGAGAAGGATTCTAAAGCATAGCATTAGATAAGTATGTAAATGAATAGCACTCAACACCACAATAGAAACTAAGCGGTAGGATTCAATAAAGATAAAAATTGATCCTCCGATAGAAGGGTTGAAGGGTTAAAACTTAACTTTTAATAAAGTATAGATTAAAATACCTATTTAACTTTAAAAACAGTGTGATGGGGGTGTAAATTTCCAAAGAGTAAATACCCTAAATATAGGGAGACCTACACTGCAGTAGGAGTAAGGGTATGCCCTATATACAATTACTATATATTATATTGTTATGGCTGCGCTGACTGGGTGGGAGACCACTGAATGGCATAGAGCAATGAGAGAGGTGATAAATTCCACTGTACAAATATCAGTAGATAATTATGGAGGTTCAATGTATGGCTGGAATCTCTAACCATATAGTAAAACTGAGTAGGTTATATCATAATGCTATTCGAGATTCTACATGGATAGCGACTAACTGGCAGATGGTACCATAAAGGCTGGGCTATATAGTTCCATTAGGATTTTATTTCAGGCAATTGGCTACCATTATTGGAATACTCCCAACAGTGTCGGACTAGTAATTAAACTCCAAGTCTTTTAATAGAAGGCCCCCCTGTAAGTTGCCCTAATAGACAAAATACTATGGCTTAAAACAATGACACGTTAATGTGCAGCAAAACTATTAACACTCGATGTAATAATTAATACTACAGTAGATTGCACATTATAGTTATGTCATATTATAACCAAATAATATATGTAAGTGGTAGATGTGGAGAGAACAATCAGCCAGGTATTAGACGTGCACAGAATAAAGATCGGCCGTACCGACAGGGGAATCGCCCCTTGGAGGATTTCTAAAGCAATGTAATGTGGAGATTGTATTATTTACTGCCGCTTATAGGTAGCGTTATCATTAGTATAGTTACCTGAATAACATATGTGCTGGAACTAAATATATGGGTGTTTTAACACAGCCTCACTTGACACCTCTCATAATAATTGAAGATTTAAATTTCGGCACTGACAATACTGATCAATATGTGCCTTATCAAATAATGTGAGTAAGTAGGCGGCAGGGATATATAGCGTGTTCTACGGTGAGTTTATATTCAGATCAGACCGTCCCCCACTATAGTATAAATTTCAACAACAGTATAATCTTACCAAAGAGGGATTAATAATTTACTGCTAGTGGGTGTAATTGTAGTATATGGAGATATTAATAGTCAGCAATTTGCTGCAATTTTATCCGTCAATGGACAATTAGCTTAGAGTAAACCCACGTATATATCTGCTTGGTCTGAATTTAACAAACCCCACTGGGGGATAATCATTAAAATAATGGTAATTTTACTGCTAGATAATGGCGACACAAATCGTCAGCCATTGACTGTATCAGTATTAGGTCTTTGACAAAGCCGAAAGGTGAAACATGTCAGGGCAAATGGGGGTGCTTTGTCTCTTTTTAATAGCAGTTGTGTGAATTAGTGTTATTTGCTTCTAATATTCAAATCATTTCCCAATAGACCTAATACTAATACAGTCAACGGCTGACAATTTGTGTCGCCATATCTAGCAGTAAAATTACCATTATTTTAATGATTATCCCCAGTGGGGTTGGTAAAATTGCAGACCAAGCAGATATATACGTGGGTTTACTCTAAGCTAATTGTCCATTGACGGATAAAATTGCAGCAAATTGCTGACTATTAATATCTCCATATGCAACAATTACACCCACTAGCAATAAATTATTAATCCCTCTTTGGTAAGATTATACTGTTGTTGAAATTTATACTATAGTGGGGGACGGTCTGATCTGAATATAAACTCACCGTAGAACACGCTATATATCCCTGCTGCCTATTTACTCACATTATTTGATAAGGCACATATTGATCAGTATTGTCAGTGCCGAAATTTAAATCTTCAATTATTATGAGAGGTGCCAAGTGAGGCTGTGTTAAAACACCCATATATTTAGTTCCAGCACATATGTTATTCAGGTAACTATACTAATGATAACACTACCTATAAGTGGTAGTAAAGAATACAATCTCCACATTACCATACTCAGTTATTATTATTATTCTTCTTTATTTATAAAGCGCCAACAGATTCCGCAGCGCTGTCCATGGGTAACAAAGGTAAAAGGACAGTACAATATGAGACACCAGACAAAATTTAACAAACAAATACAGGGGGAATTGGGAGCCCTGTTCCCATGGGAACTTACAATCTAAATGGGTAGGAGGGTGAGAAACAGGAGGTGGGGACTGCAAAGGTGGGAATGATGTTAGTGTGGAGTTAGATGAGGACAACTATTAGGCAAGTGGAATTCATTACTTGCTGATTTGGTGATAGGCTTCCCTGAACAAGAAGGTCTTTAGGGAATGTTTAAAGGAGGAGAGGTTGGGGGAAAGTCTGACAGCTCGAGGAAGTGCATTCCAGAGGGTTGGTGCCGCAGGAGAGAAGTCCTGTAGTCTAGTATGGGAGGAGGTGATGGTAGAAGATGCAAGGAGTAGATCCTTGTTGGATCTTAGGGGACGGGCTGGAGTATATTTGTTGATGAGTGAGGACAGGTATGGGGGGGCTGCATTGGTAAGGGCTTTGTAGGTCAGAGTTAGAATTTTGAATTTAATTCTGCTGTGAATGGGGAGCCATTGAAGGGACTCACAGAGGGGTGCAGCGGATACAGAGCGTCGGGAGAGGTGCATTAGCCTAGCAGAGGCATTTATGATGGGTTGAAGGGGGAGAGGCGGAAGAGAGGAAGGCCTCTTTAAAAATCCTCCAATGGGCGATTCCCTTGTCGGTACGGCCAATCTTTATTCTGTGCACGTCTAATACCTGGCTGATTGTTCTCTCCACATCTACCACTTACTTATATTATTTGGTTATTATATGACATATAATGTGCAATCTACTGTAGTATTAATTATTACATCGAGTGTTAATAGTTTTGCTACACATTACCCCGTCATTGTTTTAAGCCATAGTATTTTGTCTATTAGGGCAATTTACAGGGGGCCTTCTATTAAAAGACTTGGAGTTTAATTACTAGTTTGACACTGTTGGGAGTATTGCAATAACGGTAGCCAATTGCCTGAAATAAAATCCTAACGGAACTATATAACCCAGCCTTTATGGTACCATCTGCCAGTTAGTCACTATTCATGTAGAATCTCAAATAGCATTATGATTGGTAGTCTGATATAACCTACTCAGTTTTACTATATGTTTAGAGATTCCAGCCATATATTGAACCTCCATAATTATCTACTGATATTTGTACAGTGGAATTTATCACCTCTCTCATTGCTCTATGCCATTCAGTGGTCTCACACCCAGTCAGCACAGCCATAACAATATGATATATAGTAATTGTATATAGAGCATACGCTTACTCCTACTGCCACTACAGTATAGGTCTCCCTATATTAGGGTATTTACTCTTTGGAAATTTACATATTTACTGTCAATGCACTCATCCCATCACACTTTCGGCTAGATTACGAGTCTTGTGTTAGCCTTAAAAAGCAGCGTTGAGGGGTCCCAACGCTGCTTTTTAACGCCCGCTGGTATTACGAGTCTGACAGGTACAGGTGTACCGCTCACTTTTTTCTGCGATTTTAACATACCGCTAATCCCCTTATGTCAATTGCGTATCCTATCTTTTCAATGGAAAAGACGCCGGTATTACGAGTCTTGGAAAAAGTGAGCGGTACACCCTCACCTGTCAAGACTGATACCGCATTTAAAAGTCAGTAGTTAAGAGTTTTATGGGCTAATGCCGTAACATAAAACTCTTAACTAAAGTGCTAAAAAGTACACTAACACCCATAAACTTCCTATTAACCCCTAAACCGAGCCCCGGCCCCACATCACAAACACTTAAATAAAAATTTTAACCCCTAATCTGCCGACCGGATATCGCCGCCACTTAAATAAATATATTAACCCCTAAACCGCCGCGATCCCGCCTTGCAAACACTAGTTAAATTTTATTAACCCCTAATCTGCCGTCCCTAACATCGCCGACACCTACCTACATTTATTAACCCCTAATCTGCCGCCCCCAACGTCACCGACACTATATTAAATTTATTAACCCCTAAACCTAAGTCTAACCCTAACCCCCCCTAACTTAAATATAATTTAAATAAAACAAAATAAAATTACTACAATTAAATAAATTATTCCTATTTAAAACTAAATACTTACCTATAAAATAAACCCTAAGATAGCTACAATATAACTAATAGTTACATTGTAGCTATCTCAGGGTTTATTTTTGTTTTACAAGCAACTTTGTATTTATTTTAACTAGGTACAATATTTATTAAATAGTTATTAACTATTTAATAACTACCTAGCTAAAATAAGTACAAATTTACCTGTAAAATAAACCCTAACCTAAGTTACAATTACACCTAACACTACACTATAATTAAATTAATTACCTAAACTAACTACAATTAAATACAATTAAATTAAATAAACTAAATTACAAACCCCCCCACTAAATTACAGAAAATAATAAAATAATTACATTTTTTTAAAACTTATTACACCTAATCTAATCCCCCTAATAAAATAAAAAAGCCCCCAAAATAAAAAAAATCCCTACCCTATACTAAATTACAAATAGCCCTTAAAAGGGCTTTTTGCGGGGCATTGCCCCAAAGTAATCAGCTCTTTTACCTGTAAAAAAAAACACAATACCCCCCAACATTAAAACCCACCACCCACACATCCAACCCTACTCTAAAACCCACCCAATCCCCCCTTAATAAAACCTAACACTACCCCCTTTAAGATCACCCTACCTTGAGACGTCTTCACCCAACCGGGCACAAGTGGTCCTCCAGACGGTCCGAAGGCTTCATCCTATCCGGGCAGAAGAGGACCTCCAGACGGCCAGAAGTCTTAATCCAGGTGGCATCTTCTATCTTCTTCCATTCGGAGCGGGTCCATCTTGAAGACATCCGACGCGGAGCATCCTCTTCGTTCGACGGCAACTGGAACAATGACGGGTCCTTTAAATGACGTCATCCAAGATGGCGTCCCTTCAATTCCGATTGGCTGATAGAATTCTATCAGCCAATTGGAATTAAGGTAGAAAAAATCATATTGGCTGATCCCCCGCAAAAGCCCTTTTAAGGGCTATTTGTAATTTAGTATAGGGTAGGGATTTTTATAATTTTGGGGGGCTTTTTTATTTAATTAGGGGGATTAGATTAGGTGTAATTAGTTTAAAAAAATTGTAATTATTTTATTATTTTCTGTAATTTAGTGGGGTTTTTATTTCGTAATTTAGTTTATTTAATTTAATTGTATTTAATTGTAGTTAGTTTATGTAATTAATTTAATTATAGTGTAGTGTTAGGTGTAATTGTAACTTAGGTTAGGGTTTATTTTACAGGTAAATTTGTACTTATTTTAGCTAGGTAGTTATTAAATAGTTAATAACTATTTAATAACTATTGTACCTAGTTAAAATAAATACAAAGTTGCCTGTAAAATAAAAATAAACCCTAAGATGGCTACAATGTAACTATTAGTTATATTGTAGCTAGTTTAGGGTTTATTTTATAGGTAAGTATTTAGTTTTAAATAGGAATAATTTATTTAATTGTAGTTATTTTATTTAGATTATTTAAAATTATATTTAAATTAGGGGGGGTGTTAGGGTTAGGGTTAGATTTAGGTTTAGGGGTTAATAACTTTATTATAGTGGCAGCGACATTGTGGGCGGCAGATTAGGGGTTAATAAGTGTAGTTAGGTTACGGCGACGTTGGGAGGGCAGATTAGGGGTTAATAAATATAATGTAGGTGTTGGCGATGTTGGGGGCAGCAGATTAGGGGTTCATAAGTATAATGTAGGTGGCGGCGGTGTCCGGAGCGGAAGATTAGGGGTTAATATTATAATGCAGGTGTCGGCGATGTCGGAGGCGGCAGATTAGGGGTTAATAAGTGTAAGATATGGGGTGTTTAGACTCGGGCTTCATGTTAGGGTGTTAGGTGTAGACATAAAAAGTATTTCCCCATATGAATCAATGGGGCTGCGTTAAGAGCTGAACGCTGCTTTTTTGCAGGTGTTAGGTTTTTTTTCAGCCGTCTCAGCCCCATTGTTTCCTATGGGGAAATCGTGCACGAGCACGTTTAGCCAGCTCACCGCTACCGTAAGCAGCGCTGGTATTGAGGTGAGATGTGGAGCTAAATTTTGCTCAACGCTCACTTTTCTGAGGCTAATGCCGGCTTGCAGAGAACTCATAATACCAGCGCAGTCTTAAGTGAGCGGTGAGAAAAAAAGGAGCGTTAGCACCGTACGTTTTTAAAGTTATACAAGTTATTTGATCTATACATTATTAAAAGTTATGTTTTATCCCTTCACTCCTTCTATTGGAGGATCTTCATTTTTGTCTTTATTGAATCCTACCATTTAGTTTCCATTATGGTGTTGAGCGCTATACATGTACATACTTATCTAATGCTATGCATTAGAATCCTTCTCTAAGTATATATACGTCTGTTTGGGTGAAGGGGTTAATGACTGTAGATGATTCTGTGCTGCCAATTATCATTTGTTCTCTATAAGTAAAAAGCCATCTATTGGCTTCTATGTGCAGAACAGAGTTTATATGGCTTAAGGGCCATTATAGTGATATATATATATATATATATATATATATATATATTATATATATATATATATATATAAAAACTAATTAGAGTATGTCATTTTATAACTAGTGACCCTGCAATTATATTTGTTAAAGTACCACTCTGGAGCCACAGAGAACTGTTTACCTTGAGAAGAAACTGCAAGTGAGCCAATCACCTCACTTTTTTACTTCAATCTGCTTAAAGTCAGATTCCCTTTAGCAATAGCATTGCTGTGTACACAGCTTTTAAGCTTAGCTAGGGTTAGTACAGTGATTCAAAGCCATCCCAAAACAGCTGTTTCATGGTTTTTGACACTCATGAGCTGGAAGTAGGTTGAATCACTGGTGGGTGAAGTTAATTTCCTAGAGAAAAACAAAAACTTTTAAAATTATGGGGAGGGGAAAAGTGAATTGTATACAGTTATAAAGATGAAAAACATAATCAAAATGAAACACAAAAGAGCCAATATAAGTTAAGCTATAAATATAAAGCCTAAAACTGTAAAAGCACATTACCTAAAATATGCAAAATAAACATTCCTCTATTCGTGCTATTGCCAAAACTTTTAACAAATTATTCCAGTATGTGAGTAAGAGGACTCTGCACATAAAGTGTTAATTCAGAGCACATTGCTATTAATGAATTAATGAGATAACTTATTCTTTGCTGCTGTTAAAAAGGTGGTTGGAGTGGAAATTCCACTACAAGGCTCATAGCACACACACAGGATGACCTCATGCAAAAGTTTCTGCCTTCCAGGGAGCTCACTCCCATCCACTGTACAATTGCATGCTGGGAATTAGAGTCCAGAACTGCAGTGGCAGCGAAATAGTGAACTATAAATTCCAGAATTATAGGTAACTCCCAGAACACTGTGCTTCTTCCTCAAAAAGGGAGCTACATTCAGGAGAATTAAAGGGAAAAATAATTGAATTCAATTGTCTTTTTTTCACCAGGTGGGGAAAAAATCAAAGGGGTTTATGCAGATCCCCCTCCTTTGTTGATACCCGTGCTTCTATATACAATGTTTGGGCACTTTTGCTCTAAATTATAATTAGTTGAGTGTTTTAAAATAAATCGATCACTAGAGGGCAATATTCTGTAAATTAAACCCTATACGGCTAGATTACGAGGGGCGAGCTAAGTGTAGCACGCAAGTGATGGGGTATTTCGCAGCTCTTTGCATGTGTTAGAAATAGTGTGCAGAGTATTAGCGGAAAGTAAACGTGTTAACTTGAGTGCAATTGAATTTAATGTGTGTCGGTTTACCACGACTTCAGAGCTCTGGTTAACTGTTAAGCGAGACAAAAAAGTTGCACAAAAAACATCAATAATACAATTAAAAGTACAGTTACACTCATAATATCCCTGTCTGATAAAAAAATATTTTAAAATAAATTGCATAAAAAAAGTTATAAGGGCTCAAAGATATGAGGTTTCAGTTGTTAGAAAATAAAACACCTGCAAAGGGCTTTAACACAGAGATGCATACAAATACATGTCTAAATATTTTTATTTATGTATATATAAAAACTTATCCTCAATGGTATGATGGTATTTGAATCCAGTTCTATAACAAATTGTTGGAAAAGATGTAAGTGGCAGATAAGTGGAGTCAGCTATATTGGTGTGTGAAGCATATGGGTAATGTTCCAACAGACTTTGTATATACGTGCAGTTGATTTAAACAGCCAGCTCAATTGTGTGTATATATATATATATATATTTATATGTGTGTACATATGTATTTAAATATTTGTGTTTTACTTTATTTTTACTGTTCATATTTAACATACCAATGTTCTTCACTTACAGGATAATGAACTTTTTATTTTAAATATATATTTATATATATATGTATATACCTATACCTGTATATCTATTCCTATAGATATATAGTTATAGATATGTATTTTATACGAACATTATCAGATATGTAGAAATATACATCCTATAATATAAAAGGCCAAGTGTGTTTGTCCGAAGCTGTCATGCGGAGTAGAGACAGCGCAAGGACAAACACACCTGGCCTTCAACAAACTAATCTTCCCTTCTGGCATCTGGAGCTGACTGGGCATGGCAGGGACGGGACTGGGAGGGGCACGGACAGGGCCGGGTGTGAGGTGGGTGGGGCCGGGCGGGTGCGGGCGGATGGGAGAGAGAACGCTTAAAAGAGGGGGGATACAGAGAGAGCAAAAGAGGGTGGATAGAGAGAGAGGGAGAGAGACAGCAAAAGAGAGGGGGAGGAAGAGCAAAAGAAAGGGGAGTGAGTAAAATAGGGGAGATAGAGAGAGCAAAAGAGAGGGAGACAGCAAAAGAGAGGGGGGAGAAAGGGGAGAGAGAGAGCAAAAGAGGGGAGAGAGAGCAAAAGAGAGGGGGAGAGCACAAAAGAGGGGAGAGAGAGGGGGATAGAGAGAGCGCAAAAGAGGGGGATAGAGAGAGCAAGAGAGCAAAAGAGGGGGATAGAGAGAGCAAATGAGAGGGAGAAAGAAAGCAAAAGAGAGGGGAAGGGAGAGCAAAAGAAAGGGGAGAGAGAGCAAAATAGGGGAGATAGAGAGAGCAAAAGGAGGGAGAGAGACAGCAAACAAGAAGGGGGAGAAAGGGTAGAGAGAGAGCAAAAGAGAGGTGAGAGAGAGCAAAAAAGAGAGGGGTTGGGCACAAAAGAGGGGAGAGAGAGAGTGCAAAAGAGAGGGTAGAAAAGAGAGGAGGGGGAGAGAGAGAAAAAGAGAGGGGGAGAGAGAGAGCATAAGAGAGGGGGAGAGAGAAAAGAGGGGGGGAGAGAGACAGCAAAAGAGAGGGGGAGAGAGCAAAAGAGAGGGGGAGAGATACAGCAAAAGAGAGGGGGAGAGAGAGCAAAAGAGAGGGGGAGGGAGAGAGACAGCAAAAGAGAGGGGGAGAGAGAGCAAAAGAGAGGGAGGAGAGCGCAAAAGAGAGGGAGGAAAAGAGAGGGCGGATAGAGAGAGCAAAATAGAGAGGGGGAGAGAGAGCAAAAGAGAGGGAGAGAGAGCAAAAGAGAGGGGGAGAGAGAGCAGAAGAGAGAGGGAAGAGAGAGCAAAAGAGAGGGGGCAGAGAGAGCAAAAGAAAGGGAGGATAGAGAGAGAGCAAGGGGTGGAACTGCTGTACTGCAAAAAATGGCCTGTGTACACAGGCTTTAGGACTAGTTTAATAATAAAAAGGTAATTTTTTTTCTATGTAAAGAACAAAGGAATGTAAAATATGCGTTTAGTGCATTGGGTTTAGCTATTTAGATTTAATGCCGTCGGGTTTTCGCACATGAAAACTTATTAATCTTAAGGCACGTTATTGAAATATTAAATATAAAATATTAAAAAGAAATTAATAAAAATTATTAAACATACTGTTAAATATTCTAAATAATCCATAGAATATATATTGGCTAGATTACGAGTTTTTGTCGGTAAGGCTTGCGGTGCTAATGAGCAGTTTAAGCTCACCGCTCACCTACAGACAACGCTGGTATTACGGGTTTTTACAAACCCGCCGTTAGCCACAGAAAAGTGAGCGGAGAGCAAAATTTAGCTCCACATCTCACTGTAATACCAGCGCTGCTTACGGTAGTGGTGAGCTGGCTAAACGTGCTCGTGCACGATTTCCCCATAGGAATCAATGGGGCAGAGCCGGCTGATAAAAGCCTAACACCTGCAAAAAAAGCAGCATTCAGCTCCTAACGCAGCCCCATTGATGCCTATGGGGAAATAAAATTTATGTCTACACCTAAGACCCTAACATGAACCCCGAGTCTAAACACCCCTAATCTTACACTTATTAAACCATAATCTGCCGCCCCTAACATTGCCGCCACCTGCATTATATTCATTAACCCCTAATCTGCCGCTCCGGACACCGCCGCCACCTACATTATAGTTATGAACCCTTAATCTGCCGACACCTACATTATATTTATTAACCCCTAATCTGCCGCCCCCAATGTCGCTGCAACCTACCTACAATTATTAACTCCTAATCTGCCGCCCCCAATGTCGCCGCCACTATATTAAAGTTATTAACCCCTAAACCTAACCCTAACATCCCCCTAACTTAAATATAATTTAAATAAATCTAAATAAAATTACTATTATTACCTAAATAATTCCTATTTAAAACTAAATACTTACCTATAAAATAAACCCTAAGATAACTACAATATAACTAATAGTTACATTGTAGCTAGCTTAGGGTTTATTTTTATTTTACAGGCAAGTTTGTATTTATTTTAACTAGGTACAATAGTTATTAAATAGTAATTAACTATTTAATAGCTACCTAGTTAAAATAAATACAAAGTACCTGTAAAATAAAAACCTAACATAAGTTACAATTACACCTAACACTACACTATCATTAAATGAATTCCCTACATTAAATTAAATTAATTACAATAAAATAAAGTACAAAAAACAAACACTAAATTACAGAAAATAATAAAATAATTACAAGATTTTTAAACTAATTACACCTACTCTAATCCCCCTAATAAAATAAAAAAGCCCCCAAAATAAAAAAGCCCTACCCTATACTAAATTACAAATAGCCCTTAAAATGGCTTTTTGCGGGCATTGCCCCAAAGTAATCAGCTCTTTTACCTGTAAAAAAAAATATAATACCCCCAACATTAAAACCCACGACTTACACACCCAACCCTACTCTAAAACCCACCCAATACCCCCTTAATAAAACCTAACACTAACCCTTGAAGATCACCCTACCTTGAGAAGTCTTCACCCAACCGGGCCGAAGTCCTCTACGAAGCTGGGCGAAGTGGTCCAAACGGGCAGAAGTCTTCATCGAATCCGACCAGAAGAGGTCCTCCAGACGGCCAGAAGTCTTCACCCAGACGGCATCTTCTATCTTCATCCATCCGGCGCGGAGCGGCTCCATCTTCAAGACATCCGACGCGGAGCATCCTCTTCCAACGAAGTCCTACTGAAGAATGAAGGTTCCTTTAAATGACGTCATCCAAGATGGCGACCCTTCAATTCCGATTGGCTGATAGAATTCTATCAGCCAATCGGAATTAAGGTAGAAAAAATCCTATTGGCTGATGCAATCAGCCAATAGGATTGAAGTTCAATCCTATTGGCTGATCCAATCAGCTGATTTTTTCTACCTTAATTCCGATTGGCTGATAGAATTCTATCAGCCAATCGGAATTGAAGGGACACCATATTGCATGACGTCATTTAAAGGAACCTTCATTCTTCAGTAGGACTTCGTTGGAAGAGGATGCTCCGCGTTGGATGTCTTGAAGATGGAGCCGGTCCGCGCCGGATGAAGATAGAAGATGCCGCCTGGATAAAGACTTCTGCCCGTCTGGAGGACCTCTTCTGTCCGGATTCAATGAAGACTTCTGCCCCTCTGGAGGACCACTTCTGCCGGCTTCGTTGAGGACTCCAGCCCGGTTGGGTGAAGACTTCTCACGGTAGGGTGATCTTCAAGGGGTTAGTGTTAGGTTTTATTAAGGGGTGATTTGGTGGGTTTTAGAGTAGGGTTGGGTGTGTGGGTGGTGGGTTTTAAATAAAATCAAATTAGGAAAATTTAGCACCTCTAGGGTTAATAGTAAAAACATTTATTAGATTAGGTGTAATTAGTTTAAAAAATTTTGTAATTTTATTTTATCATTTCTGTAATTTAGTGTTTTTTTTTGTACTTTATTTTATTTTATTGTAATTAATTTAATTTAATGTAGGGAATTAATTTAATGATAGTGTAGTGTTAGGTGTAATTGTAACTTATGTTAGGTTTTATTTTACAGGTACGTTTTTATTTATTTTAACTAGGTAGCTATTAAATAGTTAATAACTATTTAATAACTATTGTACCTAGTTAAAATAAATACAAACTTTCCTGTAAAATAAAAATAAATCCTAAGCTAGCTACAATGTAACTATTAGTTATATTGTAGCTATCTTAGGGTTTATTTTATAGGTAAGTATTTAGTTTTAAATAGGAATAATTTATTTAATTGTAGTAATTTTATTTAGATTTATTTAAATTATATTTAAGTTAGGGGGTGTTAGGGTTAGACTTAGATTTAGGGGTTAATACATTTAATATAGTGGCGGCGACGTTGGGGCGGCAGATTAGGGGTTAATAAATGTAGGTAGGCGGCGGCGATGTTAGGGACGGCAGATTAGGGGTTAATAAAATGTAACTAGTGTTTGCAAGGCGGGAGTGCGGCGGTTTAGGGGTTAATATATTTATTAAAGTAGGCGGCGATGTTCGGTTCGGAAGATTAGGGGTTAAAAAATATATTTTAGTGTTTGCAATGTGGGGGGCCTTGGTTTAGGGGTTAATAGGTAGTTTATGGGTGTTAGTGTACTTTTTAGTACTTAGGTTATGCTACAGCATTAGCCCATAAAACTCTTAACTACTGACTTCTAAACGCGGTACGAGTCTTGCCAGGAGAGGCTGTACCGCTCACTTTTATGAAGACTCGTAATACGGCGTTAGGAAAATCCCATTGAAAATATGGGATACGCAATTGATGTAAGTGGATTTGCGGTATTTTCGAGTCGCGGAAAAAAAAAAGTGAGCGGTACACCTGTACCTGCAAGACTCGTAATACCAGGGGCGTTAAAAAGCAGCGTTGGGACCTCTCAACGCTGCTTTTAACCCTAATGCAAGACTCGTAATCTAGGCGTATGTTTCTTACAGTACGTTTAATCATTTTAAATATTTTTCATAATTTTTTTTAATACTTCAATAAAGTGCCTTAAGATTAATAAATTTTCATGTGCACTAACCCATTAGATGTATATAGAAATGTTTAATTAAGAATAAATAGAACATATTATTCTATGTGAAGAACATTAGAATGATAAATATTCATAATTCATGTAGAGTTGAGCACGCTTGAATAAATGCTATTGGGTTAGCGCACAAGTATGGGTGTTATTTTTTTTTTTTCAGTTTCCTCGCTCCACTGCAGTCTAACACAACACAGTCATATTCTAAGCTCCACTTTTAGCATGCCTCAGGTTTTTGCTCTGGTTCTAACTTTTACTTTAAATTCATAATTTGAGCGCAAACCGACACATGCAAAAAGCCTCCGTCTAGCCATGTTAACACTCGAGTGGGAGCACTAAATTTTGCACCACTCGTAATCTAGCTCATTGCTTTCCATGCACTTTGTTTATAAATATAGATTACAAAATGTTTATCATACCTAGAATTGGAGCAATAAAGCAATTTCTTAACCAGGGTGGATTTGATTTAAATTAGATTGATTTAAATCAATTGTCTGTAGGACTTGATTTAAATCATGGTTTTCTACATAAAGACTCATTCTTGATGGTTGTTATAATCTTAAAACAGATTAGATCTATGGCCGATGAAATAAAGAACTTGCTTGAAGTAGATAATCATCAATGCGGCTTACCTGGCATTTCTGTTGAAATACAAAATTCATGCTTACCTGATAAATTCTTTTCTTTCCTGGCACGGAGAGTCCATGAATCCATTATAATTACTAGTGGGAAATCAACTCCTGGCCACCAGGAAGAGGCAAAGAACACACCAGCAGAGCTGTTAAGTATCACTCCTGCTTGTCATAAGCCGAAGGAATATGGAAAGAGAAGATGACACAAGGGTATAGAGGTGCCTGAGGTTTATACAAAAAAGCTGTCTTAAATTAAGGGCGGGTCGTGGACTCTCCATGACAGGAAAGAAAATAATTTATCAGGTAAGCATACACTTTGTTTTCTTTCCAATGGCATGGAGAGTCTACGAGTCTAATTACTAGTGGGAACTAATACCCAAGCTAGAGTGCACGGAATGGAAGGGCAGGAGAAAAAGACAGAAGGCACCACCGCTTGAAGAACTTTCCTCCCAAAAGAAGCCTCAGCCGAGGCAAAAGTATCACATTTGTAGAATTTGGAAAAGGTATGCAATGAGGACCAGGTGACCACCTTGCAGATTTGCTCCACAGAAGCCTTATTTTTGAAGGCCTAGGAAGAAGAGACAGCCCTAGTGGAATGAGCCGTAATTCTCTCAGGAGGCTGTTGTCGGGCTGTCTCATAAGCTAACCGGATAGCACTTCTCAACCAGATAGAAAGAGTAGTAGAAGTGGCCTTCTGACCCTTATGTTTACTAGAGAAAACAACGAACAGGGCAGAAGATTGTCGAAAATCCTTAGTAGGTTGTAAATAAAATTTTAGAGCATGCACAACGTCCAGGTTATGCAACAGCCGCTCCTTCTGAGAAGAAGAATTAGGACAAAAAGAAAAAACGACAATTTCCTGATTGATGTTGCGATCCGATACTACTTTCTGAAGAAATCCCAATTTAGTCTGAAGGAACACCTTATCCGCATGAAAATAAGGTAAGGAGAATCAGACTGCAGAGCCGGAAGCTCAGAAACTCTGAAAGCAAAAGAAATAGCAAGGAGAAAAAAAACTTTCCAAGATAACAACTTAATATCAACCAAATGCATAGGCTCAAACGGAGCCTGCTACAAAACTTTAAGAACAAGGTTAAGACTCCAAGGAGGAGCAACAGGTTTAAACACAGGCCTGATTCTGACCAAGGCCTGAACAAAGGATTGAACATCTGGCAGACCTGCCAGACGTTTGTGCAAAAGAATAGACAGTGCAGAAATCTGACCCTTCAGAGTACTTACTGACAACCCTTTCTCTAGGCCATCCTGAAGAAAAGGTAAAATGCGAGGACCCCTCACCTGACTCCAAGATAAACCCTTCGATTCGCACCAATAAAGGTATTTACGCCATACCTTATGGTAAATCTTGCGAGTAACAGGTTTACGAGCCTGAAGCATGGTATCAATGACCTTCTCAGAAAAACCATGCCTAGCCAAAACTAGGGGTTCAATCTCCAAGTAGTCAGCTTCAGAGAATCTAGATTTGGGTGGAGGAAGGGACCCGGAAGTAGAAGGTACTTCCTCAAAGGCAACCTCCAAGGGGGAAGAGATGACATCCTCATCAGATCCACAAACCTGGTCCTGCGAGGCCAGACAGGAGCTATTAGAATCACTGATGCCCTCTCTGTTTGATAGAGCAATCCTTGAGGAAGGAGAGCAAATGGAGGAAACAGGTACGCAAGACCAAAGTCCAAAGGAACTACCAGAGCATCGATCAGAGCTGCTTGTAGGTCTCTTGATCTTGACCTGTACCTTGGAAGCTTGGCGTTTAGATGAGACGCCATCAGATCCAACTGCGGAACCCCCCACCTGAGGGTTATCATTGTGAAAACTTCCGGATGGAGAGCCCACTCCCCAGGATGAAAGGTCTGCCTGCTCAGAAAATCCGCTTCCCAGTTGTCCACCCCTAGGATGTGGATGGAGAGGAGACAATCATGAGACTCCACCCACTGGAGATAGCTAAGGAACTCAGAGTTCCTCCCTGGTGGTTGATATAAACCACCGTGGTGATGTTGTCCGACTGGAATCTGATAAACCGGACCAAACACAATTATGGCCAAGCTGTTAGAGCATTGAAGATTGCACTCACCTCTAGGATATTTATTGGGAGAGAAGACTCCTCTAGTGTCCAAAGACCCTGAGCCTTTAAAGAACCACAAACTGCTCCCCAGCCCGACAGGCTGGCATCTGGGGTCACAATCACCCAGGATGGTCTCAAGAGACAGATGCTCCTGAGAGATCCACCAGGATAGAGAGTCTCTCATTAGGGAGTCTAGAACTAACCTCTGAGAGAGATCCGAGTGTTCTCCATTCTATTGTCTGAGCCTGCACAACTTTAGAGGTCTCAGATGGAAATGAGCAAAATAATTAATGTCCATGGAAGCAACCATTAGACCAATTCCTTCCATACATTGAGCCACTGATGGACGGATAGAGGATTGAAGTGAAAGACAAGAATCAAGAAGTTTCTATTTTTTGACATCCGTCAGAAAAATCTTCATAGACAGAAAGTCTATGATCATCCCTAAAAAGCATACCCTGCTGTCTGGCACCAGGGAACTCTTTTCCAAATTCACTTTCCACCCGTGTGAATGAAGAATAGATAACAGAGAGTCTGTATGATATCTTGCTAAATGAAAAGATGGCGCCTAAACCAAGATGTCGTCCAGGTAAGGTGCCACTGCTATCCTCTGAGATCTGACCAACATCAAAAGGGTCCCTAGGAGCTTTGTAAAGATCAGAGGAGCCGGGCAAGGCCGAAGGGAAGGGCAACAAATTGGAAGTATTTGTCTAGAAAGGCAAACCGCCGGAATTGTGATGCTCCCTGTTAATAGGAACATGAAGATATGTGTCCTTCAGGTCTATGGTTGTCATAAACTAACCCTCCTGAACCAAGGGTAGAATGGAACATAAAGGATGGAACCTTGAGAGATTTGTTGAGACACTTGAGGTCCAATATGGGACGGAAAGTTCCCTGCTTTTTGTAAACCACAAAAAGGTTTGAATAGAAACCTTGACCCTGTTCCGTCACAGGAACTGGGGCAATCACCCCTAGAGAAGATAGATCATTTATGCAGTTTAAGAAGGCCTCTCACTTCACCTGGTTTGCAGATAACCTTGACAGGATAAATTTGCCCCTGGTGGGACAAGATTTAAACCCTATCCTGTATCCTTGGGATACTACTTCCAGAGCCCAGGATCTGAGACATTGCAGATCCAAGCCTGCAGAAAGAAGGAAAGCCTGTCCCCTACTTGATCCAAGACTGGATCGGGGCGGCCCCTTCATGCTGACTTTAGAGGAAGGTTTCTTGGATTGCTTTCCCTTATTCCAAGGTTGACTGGATGTCCACCAAGTCCTGGATTGTTCCGGCTTGGAAGAAGAGGAGAAAGACTTTTGTCCCTTGAAGTTGCGAAAGGAACGAAAATTTAAATTCTGACGCACCTTAGGTCTAGCTTTCTTGTCTTGAGGTAGGAAATAACCCTTTCTGCCAGTAACTTGGAAATGATCTCGGCCAGGTCTGGACCAAATAAAGTCTTGCCCTTAAAAGGTAAAGACAAAAGTTTGGACTTGAATGTTACATCTGCAGACCAAGATTTTAGCCACAGAGCTCTGCGAGCTAAAACAGCAAAACTTGAAATTTTGGCTTCCAGCCTAACAACTTGAATGCTGGTATCACAGATAAAAGTAAGAGGAGCCGAAACTCCATTAGCTAAAGGTCAGGGTCACAGCAAAAAGACTGCACTGGATATTTTTCAATATGCTGCTTAGTACTATTTCACTCCTGTGAAGCCCGTAAGTACATTTGAATCTAAAATTAACCTCCACTGGATCTGTCGTAATAGGAGATCTCGCCCTCAGAAGCCGCTGAGGAATTATCCTGCTCAGATAACTGAGAGAGGCTGACTAACTCAGTCTTAGCGGAGTTAGAGCTCTTGGTATGAGATAAGTTCTTAGATTTCCTCTTTCTTTTACCAGCAATAGGAAATGCTGATAAGGCTGCAGAAACCGCAGAGGTTATTTGCATAGCAAAATCTCCCGGTAAATAAACACCCCCAGGAACTTGTTGCGAGGAACCGCAGGGCACTGCATGTGAAACAGCTAAAGCTTGGGACGTTTGAGGGGAAAGCTGAGGCATGGCATGCACAACATTATCCTGAGAGACAGAAAGCTCTGAGAGGGAATTCTTAACCTTAGATAACAACATTTTATTTAATTATGAGGAGCAAAACTGCACAGGAGGAATAATCTGAGCCTCCAAGCAATATAAACATTTGTCAAATTACACACTTAAGTTAGCATCAGGGTCCATAAAGTTAGGAAATTAGTCCCACAAAATAAAACTAAGATCCAAGTAATAAAAGATCTGTTAAAAGAAAAAGCCCCAAAATATTTTGATATACTCAAGCAAAATATCCTTAGGATCCCAGCAAGTTATTACAAAATAAACTGGCACCTCTATCCCTCAGCACTGCTGAGGACTTACCTCTGTGGTGACCAGCAATGAATGACCCACTAGCTGACGAATCGTAGGCTCGATCACAAAGCTATTCTCACAAACACGGATTAGCAAACAAGCTTTAACAGCCCGCCACACACTCCGCTCTTCACTCGGCTGACAGAGAAAGCCGAGAAGAGGAAGTGCGGAGGACGGTCACATGACCGCAACAGTTTAAAGTAACTGCTCCACAGATTAAAAAAGGCGCGATTGAACTGACTAACCGGTCGATAATAAACTGAAGTGAAAGAAGTACATACATATCCCTTAAATAAATGAATACAATTTCTACACAGGTATTTATGTGCTCCTCATTTTAACCCTCTCATGCCGGCCTCTTAAAATGAAAACTTGATTACAAGTTATTACATCTTTGTTGCAGATGCAATGCCCAATTACATGCCCTTTAATATATATCACCTATAGAGATAATTTATGTCCCAAGAAATTGCACAGAGGATTTAACCGCTAGAGTGCTGATTCCTTCTAACCTAGAAGGGAAAGCACTTACCTGTGGATCCAGCTGCAGGGCAGGGAACAGCTTCTTAGGTGTGACAAATTCACCAACTTCTGACAGGGACCTGTAGAAAAAGAAAAAACAGAGTAACCAGCCCTGGTTTTCTATAAAAGGGGTAGCATTGATGTTAGAAGTTAAGCAAGGACCACCTTGCAGTCTTCTAACTGCTAAAAGCCACCATTACTCTTACTAAAGACACAGCATAGCCCAAATTCTTGCTTTCAGGGGAAAGTACCCATTAAAGGATTAAATATCTTCAGACACCTTCTTCGCACATCCTCCTGATGTTTAAGGCAAAGAATGACTGGGGGCTTATGGGAAGTAAGAGTGATACTTAACAGATTAATGTAATCGTTCTCTGCTTTCTTTCAGTTCAACAACTTACTTTTTCTATCCAGCTGTTCCTCAGAACCCTAGTTGATGTTGTTAACTGCTATGTACTATTTTTGTCAATATATTACTGTATGTAGCATTTTTTAATTTACGGTATAAAATAAAAACAATATTAAAAAATTACTGCACAATAAGGTGTTTCACAATGGCTAAACATATGCAAAGAGTGGGTGGGTTTAGAAGTTGTGAGTAGAATTTTGGGCTGGCTAGTAGCTTAGGACTTGAAATTTATATATATACACACATATATAATGTCTATAATAATTTTGCATATAATTAAAGGGGGTGTGCTCGCCAAAGGTTTTTGCTCTGCCCTTTATGGGCAGACCTGCATCTCCTCACACACATGGGACATCAAAAACTTTCAAGGTAAAATATTTAACAATTATTATATCTACTTTTCATAGAAATCCTATAGTTTATTGCTTTCTATTATTACTAATGCTTTAAACGATTGGAAGGAACTAGTGCTTAAAAACATGTATCACAGCCAAAAGTTTTCCTGGCACATCTTGTATCCTGGCATGAGAGGTTCAAAATCTACTGCTACGAAAGCATAAAGGGAATAAAGGGAGCCCAGATTTAGCCTAAGAAAACCTTCACTATGTCCTCTCTCTCCTACAGTATTTAACACAGTTCTTATCTTAAAAACTCTTAGTAATGCTCTCCCTTTTCTTGTCCAGTGATAGGTAGCAGGTGCCGTCTATGCCCTCTTCTGTTGGCAACATTAATCAAAGCCAAAATTAGAATATTTTCCATCTCATGGATTGCAAAGAAATTGTACACTACCCTCCCCTAAGGTAGAAAGCAACTGAATTAAAATAGTCTCACCACTCAACCATTAAACTTTACTTGTGGTTTGTAGACAAAAAAAAGAGGACATTATGATAAATATTGGCAGATTACAAAGCTTACCGCATTTATAAGGATTTCTGATTGGATCATTGGACATGTTAGGCATGCCTATACAATTTATGCACCAATAGCAATGCTGTATAAATGATCTGATTTGCTCTCGAATTCATGCCATTTTTTAGTGTACATACTTTTCAAGTATAAGCTCTAATTCGTGCCTGCTTTTTGGGGCAGAAAACTTTGGAGTTAAGTGACATTTATTTTCATATATTAACTGCATAATATTCACCAAGTACTAATCAGTAGATAAGACTGTGGGCCAGATAACAAGTGGCGCACTATTTAGCGTTTTCCCGCGAGCATAAACTTACTAGAAGTAAGCTTTTTACACATGTCAGGTAGCGCATGTATTACAAGTTGAAAGTAAAAAGTTTGAGTACAAGTGAAACCCGATGCACACTAACCAAAGTACTTCGCGATAATGCGACTTTGTTAATGTATTTTCCCAATAGAAGTCAATGAAGAGTACAGAAGAAAAAAACCTTGCTCGCGCGCTAACCCAACAGGAGTTATTCATATTTCACATTCCAATGTTCTTCATTTACAAAACAATGTCAGCCAGATTACGAGTTTTGAGCGCTATAGGGAAATTAAAGACCGCAGCATTTTCGGCGGTATTTCACTCCCTATAATGCTGGTATTATGAGTTTAAAAAAATCTGGCGTTTGCGGGTGATATGGCTGTGTAGAGATCCATACCGCACACAAAAACCAGCGCTGCTTTGAGCTGCTGTTACGTGCTCGTGCACGATTTCCCCATAGACAACAATGGGGAGAGCCGGCTAAAAAAAAGCCTAACACCTACAATCACGGAGCGTAAAGCCCCGTAACGCAGCCCCATTGATGTCTATGGGGAAATGTCTTTTTATGTTTAAACCTAACACCCTAACATAAACCCCGAGTCTAAACACTCCTAATCTGCTGGCCCAACATCGCTGCAACCTACATTACTGTTATTAACCCTAATCTGCTGCCCCCAAAATTGCCGCAACCTACATTACTGTTATTAACCCCTAATCTGCTGCCCCCAAAATCGCAGCAACCTTACTACACTTATCAACCCCTAATCTGCTGCCCCCAATGTCGCTGCCACTATATTAAAGTTATTAACCCCTAAACCTAACCCTAAGTCTAACCCTAACCCTAAAGTAACCCTAACCCTAAGACCCACTAACTTTAACATAATTAAAATAATTCCAAATAAAAATTACAATTAATACCTAAATTATTCCTATTTAAAAATAAATACTTACCTGTAAAATAAAACCTAAGCTAGCTACAATATAACTAATAGTTACATTGTAGCTATCTTAGGTTTTATTTTTATTTCACAGGTAAGTTTGTATTTATTTAACTAGACAGATTAGTTATTAAATAGTTATTAGCTATTTACTAACTACCTAGTTAAAATAAATACAAACTTACCTGTGAAATAAATCCTAACCTGTCTTACAGTAAAACCTAACATTACACTAAAATTAAATAAAATACATTAATCAAATACAATTAACTAACGGCTAGATTACGAGTTTTGCGTTATGAGTGAAAAAGCAGCATTATGGGTCATAACGCTGCTTTTTCACTACCGCTGCTATGACGAGTCTTGTCAAAAAAGCTGTACCACACACTTTTTTAGACGTATCGCAAATTAACTAACGCTCCTTTCAAAAAGTCCTTTTTCAATGGGACTTCCATAGCGCCGGTATTACGATTCTGCCTGGGAGGCCAAAAAGTGAGCGGTACAGCCAATACCGCCAAGATTCGTAACGCAATCTAAAGTCAGTAGTTATGGGTTTTACGCTACAAAGCTGTAGCATAAAACTCATAACTAAAGTGTTAAAAAGTACACTAACACCCATAAACTACCTATTAACCCCTAAACTGAGGCCCTCTCGTATCGCAAACACTAAAATAAAATTATTAACCCCTAATCTGCCGCTCCCGACATCGCCACCACTATAATAAACATATTAACTCCTAAGCCCGCCGCACTCCCGCATCGCAAACACTAGTTAAATATTATTAACCCCTAATCTGCCGCCCCTAACATTGCCGCCACCTACCAACATTTATTAACCCCTAATCTGCCGCTCCGGACATCGCCGCCACTATAATAAACATATTAACCACTAAACCTAACCCTAAATCTAACCCTAACACCTCCTAACTTTAATATAATTAAAATAAATCTAAATAAAACCTACTGTTAATAACTAAATAATTCCTAATTAAAACTAAATAATTACCTGTAAAATAAACCCTAAGCTAGCTACAATATAACTAATAGTTACATTGTAGCTACTTTAGGGTTTATTTTTATTTCACAGGCAAGTTTGTATTTATTTTAACTAGGTAGAATAGTTACTAAATAGTTATTACCTATTTACTAACTACCTAGCTAAAATAAATACAAATTTACCTGTAAAAATAAACCTAACCTGTCTTACACTAACACCTAACCTTACACTACAATTAAATCAATTACCTAAATTAAATACAATTAACTAAATTACAAACCCCCCCCCACTAAATTACACAAAATAAAAAAGAAATTATCAGATATTTAAACTAATTACACCTAATCTAATAGCCCTATCAAAATAAAAAAGCCCACCCAAAATAAAAAAAACCTAGCCTAAACTACCAATAGCCCTTAAAAGGACCTTTTGCGGGGCATTGCCCCAAAGAAATCAGCTCTTTTACCTGTAAAAAAAATACAAACAACCCCCCAACAGTAAAACCCACCACCCACATAACCAACCCCCTAAATAAAATCCTAACTAAAAAAACCTAAGCTCCCCATTGCCCTGAAAAGGGCATTTGGATGGGCATTGCCCTTAAAAGGGCATTTAGCTCTTTTTCAAGTGCCCAAACCCCTAATCTAAAAATAAAACCCATCCAATAAACCCTTAAAAAAGCCTAACACTAACCCCCGAAGATCCACTTACAGTTTTTGAAGACCCGACATCCATCCTCAACGAAGCGGCAGAAGTCCTCATCGAAACCAGCCGAAGTCTTCATCCAAGCGGCCAAAGTCTTCATCCAAGCCCGCAGAAGTATTCATCCAGACGGCATCTTCTATCTTCATCCATCCGGCGCGGAGCAGCTCCATCTTCAAGACATCCGGCACGGAGCATCCTCTTCAATCGAAGTCTTCTTGCAGAATGAAGGTTCCTTTAAATGACGTCATCCAAGATGGCGTCCCTTGAATTCCGATTGGCTGATAGAATTCTATCAGCCAATCGGAATTAAAGGTGAAAAAATCCTATTGGCTGATGCAATCAGCCAATAGGATTGAGCTTCAATCCTATTGGCTGATCCAATCAGCCAATAGGATTGAGCTCGCATTCTATTGGCTGTTCCAATGGGCTTTTTTTGTTTTGATAGGGCTATTAGATTAGGTGTAATTAGTTTAAATATCTGATAATTTCTTTTTTTATTTTGTGTAATTTAGTGTTTGTTTTTCTTTCATGTAATTAGCAAGAGTCCATGAGCTAGTGACGTATGGGATATACATTCCTACCAGGAGGGGCAAAGTTTCCCAAACCTCAAAATGCCTATAAATACACCCCTCACCACACCCACAAATCAGTTTTACAAACTTTGCCTCCTATGGAGGTGGTGAAGTAAGTTTGTACTAGATTCTACGTTGATATGCGCTCCGCAGCAGGTTGGAGCCCGGTTTTCCTCTCAGCGTGCAGTGAATGTCAGAGGGATGTGAGGAGAGTATTGCCTATTTGAATTCAATGATCTCCTTCTACGGGGTCTATTTCATAGGTTCTCTGTTATCGGTCGTAGAGATTCATCTCTTACCTCCCTTTTCAGATCGACGATATACTCTTATATATACCATTACCTCTACTGATTTTCGTTTCAGTACTGGTTTGGCTTTCTACAACTTGTAGATGAGTGTCCTGGGGTAAGTAAGTCTTATTTTCTGTGACACTCTAAGCTATGGTTGGGCACTTTTTTATAAAGTTCTAAAAAATGTATTCAAACATTTATTTGCCTTGACTCAGGATGTTCAACGTTCCTTATTTCAGACAGTCAGTTTCATATTTGGGATAATGCATATGAATAAATCAATTTTTTCTTACCTTAAAATTTGACTTTTTTCCCTGTGGGCTGTTAGGCTCGCGGGGGCTGAAAATGCTTCATTTTATTGCATCATTCTTGGCGCTGACTTTTTTGGCGCAAATTTTTTTTTCTGTTTCCGGCATCATACGTGTCGCCGGAAGTTGCGTCATTTTTGACGTTTTTTTGCGCCAAAAGTGTCGGCGTTCTGGATGTGGCGTCATTTTTGGCGCCAAAAGCA
The DNA here is from genome assembly GCF_027579735.1 of Bombina bombina. Taxonomy (NCBI): domain Eukaryota; kingdom Metazoa; phylum Chordata; class Amphibia; order Anura; family Bombinatoridae; genus Bombina; species Bombina bombina. The sequence continues at coordinate 1,190,159,824 of NC_069499.1, forward strand.
TTTAGGCGCCAAATAATGTGGGCGTCTTTTTTGGCGCTAAAAAAATATGGGCGTCACTATTGTCTCCACATTATTTAAGTCTCATTATTTATTGCTTCTGGTTGCTAGAAGCTTGTTCACTGGCATTTTTTCCCATTCCTGAAACTGTCATTTAAGGAATTTGATCAATTTTGCTTTATATGTTGTTTTTTCTATTACATATTGCAAGATGTCCCACGTTAACTCTGAGTCAGAAGATACTTCTGGAAAATCGCTGCCTGGTGCTGGATCTACCAAAGCTAAGTGTATCTGCTGTAAACTTATGGTATCTGTTCCTCCAGCTGTTGTTTGTACTGATTGTCATGACAAACTTGTTAATGCAGATAATATTTCCTTTAGTACTGTTACATTACCTGTTGCTGTTCCGTCAACATCTAATGCTCAGAGTGTTCCTGATAACATAAGATATTTTGTTTCTAAATCCATTAAGAAGGCTATGTCTGTTATTCCTCCTTCTAGTAAACGTAAAAAGTCTTTTAAAACTTCTCATTTTTCAGATGAATTTTTAAATGAACATCATCATTCTGATTCTGATAATGGTTCTTCTGGTTCAGAGGATTCTGTCTCAGAGGTTGATGCTGATAAATCTTCATATTTATTTAAAATGGAATTTATTCGTTCTTTACTTAAAGAAGTCCTAATTGCATTAGAAATAGAGGATTCTAGTCCTCTTGATACTAAATCTAAACGTTTAGATAAGGTTTTTAAATCTCCTGTAGTTATTCCAGAAGTTTTTCCTGTCCCTGATGCTATTTCTGATGTAATTTCCAGGGAATGGAATAATTTGGGTAATTCATTTACTCCTTCTAAACGTTTTAAGCAATTATATCCTGTGCCATCTGACAGATTAGAGTTTTGGGACAAAATCCCTAAGGTTGATGGCGCTGTCTCTACTCTTGCTAAGCGTACTACTATTCCTACGGCAGATGGTACTTCCTTTAAGGATCCTTTAGATAGGAAAATTGAATCCTTTCTAAGAAAAGCTTACTTGTGTTCAGGTAATCTTCTTAGACCTGCTATATCTTTAGCGGATGTTGCTGCAGCTTCAACTTTTTGGTTAGAAGCTTTAGCGCAACAAGTAACAGATCATAATTCTCATAGCATTATTAATCTTCTTCAACATGCTAATAATTTGATTTGTGATGCCATCTTTGATATAATTAGAGTTGATGTCAGGTATATGTCTCTAGCTATTTTAGCTAGAAGAGCTTTATGGCTTAAAACTTGGAATGCTGATATGTCTTCTAAGTCTACTCTGCTTTCCCTTTCTTTCCAGGGTAATAAATTATTTGGTTCTCAGTTGGATTCTATTATCTCAACTGTTACTGGAGGGAAAGGAACTTTTTTACCACAGGATAAAAAATCTAAAGGTAAAGTTAGGTCTAATAATCGTTTTCGTTCCTTTCGTCACAACAAGGAGCAAAAACCATTATCCTACATCCTCAGGAGCGGTATCAGTTTGGCAACCATCTCCAGTCTTGAATAAATCCAAGCCTTTTAGAAAACCAAAGCCAGCTCCTAAGTCCACATGAAGGTGCGGCCCTCATTCCAGCTCAGCTGGTAGGGGGCAGATTACGTTTTTTCAAAGAAATTTGGATCAATTCCGTTCACAATCTTTGGATTCAGAACATTGTTTCAGAAGGGTACAGAATTGGCTTCAAGATAAGGCCTCCTGCAAAGAGATTTTTTCTTTCCCGTGTCCCAGTAAACCCAGCGAAGGCTCAAGCATTTCTGAATTGTGTTTCAGATCTAGAGTTGGCTGGAGTAATTATGCCAGTTCCAGTTCTGGAACAGGGGCTGGGGTTTTATTCAAATCTCTTCATTGTACCAAAGAAGGAGAATTCCTTCAGACCAGTTCTGGATCTAAAAATATTGAATCGTTATGTAAGGATACCAACATTCAAAATGGTAACTGTAAGGACTATCCTGCCTTTTGTTCAGCAAGGGCATTATATGTCTTTAATAGATTTACAGGATGCATATCTGCATATTCCGATTCATCCAGATCACTATCAGTTTCTGAGATTCTCTTTCCTAGACAAGCATTACCAGTTTGTGGCTCTTCCGTTTGGCCTAGCAACAGCTCCAAGAATTTTTACAAAGGTTCTCGGTGCCCTTCTGTCTGTAATCAGAGAACAGGATATTGTGGTATTTCCTTATTTGGACGATATCTTTGTACTTGCTCAGTCTTCACATTTAGCAGAATCTCATACGGATCGACTTGTGTTGTTTCTTCAAGATCATGGTTGGAGGATCAATTTACCAAAAAGTTCATTGATTCCTCAGACAAGGGTAACCTTTTTAGGTTTCCAGATAGATTCAGTGTCCATGACTCTGTCTTTGACAGACAAGAGACGTCTAAAATTGATATCAGCTTGTCGAAACCTTCAGTCACAATCATTCCCTTCGGTAGCCTTATGCATGGAAATTCTAGGTCTTATGACTGCTGCATCGGACGCGATCCCCTTTGCTCGTTTTCACATGCGACCTCTTCAGCTCTGTATGCTGAACCAGTGGTGCAGGGATTACACAAAGATATCTCAATTAATATCTTTAAAACCGATTGTACGACACTCTCTGACGTGGTGGACAGATCACCATCGTTTAGTTCAGGGGGCTTCTTTTGTTCTTCCCCTGGACTGTAATTTCAACAGATGCAAGTCTTACAGGTTGGGGAGCTGTGTGGGGGTCTCTGACAGCACAAGGGGTTTGGGAATCTCAGGAGGTGAGATTACCGATCAATATTTTGGAACTCCATGCAATTTTCAGAGCTCTTCAGTCATGGCCTCTTCTAAAGAGAGAATCGTTCATTTGCTTTCAGACGGACAATGTCACAACTGTGGCATACATCAATCATCAAGGAGGGACTCACAATCCTCTGGCTATGAAAGAAGTATCTCGAATTCTGGTATGGGCGGAATCCAGCTCCTGTCTAGTTTCTGCGGTTCATATCCCAGGTATAGACAATTGGGAAGCGGATTATCTCAGTCGCCAAACGTTACATCCGGCGAATGGTCTCTTCACCCAGAGGTATTTCTTCAGATTGTTCAAATGTGGGGACTTCCAGAAATAGATCTGATGGCCTCTCATCTAAACAAGAAACTTCCCAGGTATCTGTCCAGATCCAGGGATCCTCAAGCGGAAGCAGTGGATGCATTGTCACTTCCTTGGAAGTATCATCCTGCCTATATCTTTCCGCCTCTAGTTCTTCTTCCAAGAGTAATCTCCAAGATTCTGAAGGAATGCTCGTTTGTTCTGTTGTTAGCTCCAGCATGGCCTCACAGGTTTTGGTATGCGGATCTTGTCCGGATGGCCTCTTGCCAACCGTGGACTCTTCCGTTAAGACCAGACATTCTGTCGCAAGGTCCTTTTTTCCATCAGGATCTCAAATCCTTAAATTTAAAGGTGTAGAGATTGAACGCTTGATTCTTAGTCAAAGAGGTTTCTCTGACTCTGTGATTAATACTATGTTACAGGCTCGTAAATCCGTATCTAGGGAGATATATTATAGAGTCTGGAAGACTTATATTTCTTGGTGTCTTTCTCATAATTTTTCCTGGCATTCTTTTAGAATTCCGAGAATTTTACAGTTTCTTCAGGATGGTTTGGATAAAGGTTTGTCTGCAAGTTCCTTGAAAGGACAAATCTCTGCTCTTTCTGTTCTTTTTCACAGAAAGATTGCTAATCTTCCTGATATTCATTGTTTTGTACAAGCTTTGGTTCGTATAAAACCTGTCATTAAGTCAATTTCTCCTCCTTGGAGTTTGAATTTGGTTCTGGGGCTCTTCAAGCTCCTCCGTTTGAACCTATGCATTCATTGGACATTAAATTACTTTCTTGGAAAGTTTTGTTCCTTTTGGCCATCTCTTCTGCCAGAAGAGTTTCTGAATTATCTGCTCTTTCTTGTGAGTCTCCTTTTCTGATTTTTCACCAGGATAAGGCGGTGTTGCAAACTTCTTTTAAATTTTTACCTAAGGTTGTGAATTCTAACAACATTAGTAGAGAAATTGTGGTTCCTTCATTATGTCCTAATCCTAAGAATTCTAAGGAGAAATCATTGCATTCTTTGGATGTAGTTAGAGCTTTGAAATATTATGTTGAAGCTACTAAGAATTTCAGAAAGACTTCTAGTCTATTTGTTATCTTTTCCGGTTCTAGGAAAGGTCAGAAGGCCTCTGCCATTTCTTTGGCATCTTGGTTGAAATCTTTAATTCATCATGCTTATGTCGAGTCGGGTAAAACTCCGCCTCAAAGGATTACAGCTCATTCTACTAGGTCAGTTTCTACTTCCTGGGCGTTTAGGAATGAAGCTTCGGTTGATCAGATTTGCAAAGCAGCAACTTGGTCTTCTTTGCATACTTTTACTAAATTCTACCATTTTGATGTGTTTTCTTCTTCTGAAGCTGTTTTTGGTAGAAAAGTTCTTCAGGCAGCTGTTTCAGTTTGAATCTTCTGCTTCTATTTTCAGTTTTTTTTCTTTATAAGATTTAAACTTTATTTTTGGGTGTGGATTTTTTTCAGCGGAATTGGCTGTCTTTATTTTATCCCTCCCTCTCTAGTGACTCTTGCGTGGAAGATCCACATCTTGGGTAGTCATTATCCCATACGTCACTAGCTCATGGACTCTTGCTAATTACATGAAAGAAAACATAATTTATGTAAGAACTTACCTGATAAATTCATTTCTTTCATATTAGCAAGAGTCCATGAGGCCCACCCTTTTTTGTGGTGGTTATGATTTTTTTGTATAAAGCACAATTATTCCAATTCCTTATATTTATGCTTCGCACTTTTTTCTTATCACCCCACTTCTTGGCTATTCGTTAAACTGATTTGTGGGTGTGGTGAGGGGTGTATTTATAGGCATTTTGAGGTTTGGGAAACTTTGCCCCTCCTGGTAGGAATGTATATCCCATACGTCACTAGCTCATGGACTCTTGCTAATATGAAAGAAATGAATTTATCAGGTAAGTTCTTATAAATTATGTTTTTTTGTAATTTAGTTAATTGTATTTAATTTAGGTAATTGATTTAATTGTAGTGTAAGGTTAGGTGTTAGTGTAAGACAGGTTAGGTTTTATTTTACAGGTAAATTTGTATTTATTTTAGCTAGGTAGTTAGTAAATAGTTAGTAACTATTTAGTAACTATTCTACTTAGTTACTAAATAAAAATAAAACCTATTAGTTATATTGTAGCTAGCTTAGGGTTTATTTTATAGGTAAGTATTTAGTTTTAAATAGGAATTATTTAGTTATTAATAGTAGGTTTTATTTAGATTTACTTTAATTACATTAAAGTTAGTGGGTGTTAGGGTTAGACTTAGGTTTAGGGGTTAATAAATTTAGTATAGTGGCGGCGACATTGGGGGCGGCAGATTAGGGGTTGATAAATGTAGGTAGGTTAGAGAGGGGGAGGAACCAGTGGCACTACTAATAGGAGGAAAAATAATAATTAACCCCTTAATTCAGAATATGATATGCAGATTTAGTTGTATTATTCTGTAATGGGAGACTTGGGTGCAATGTAGTGAAGATACTCTTTACCAATTGACAAGAGAGGTTGAACCAACCTATTCTTGAAAAAGACTACATAAACTGCACTCGCGGGGGTTACACAGCAATGGTACTATCCTCAGAGGGAATATTGTATGACAAGTCAGACATAATGTGCAGATAGAGCTAGAATTAGACACAATCTAAAGTTATCATAAAATTTAACCTTTATTAAGAGCATAGTTAAAATTGGATAACACACTTTAAAAACACACTTAGGAGCCAAAGATTAATAAGCATAGTTAATAAGGGCTGGATAGAGTATATAGACCCCTTGCAATTTAATATAATAGAACCATTGGCACTCCCTGTAGGAGCTATTGGTAAAATAACTCAATATAGTGGGTTAATACCCTTGGGTTGCAAAGGGGCTATGGACACTTGATCACATGATGAGTAATGATCAATGTATGTTAGATACCATATAGATGGTGAATCTGGGTTGTACCCCAGTTATCTGTGTGTTGAACACAACACTTGGCCACAAGTAACCGTGTGGGCTAGTGATATATAAAAATCACTAGCATATAGTCCTGCTCATTAATCCGATTCTGTGAAGTATTGACCCATAACACTGAATTAATCTGAGTTAACAGTGAGTTGAATACTGTATCTAGCTAGGTTGACTATAGCAGAAAAGCCGTGTGAATGATATAAAAGGTGTAAATTTAGTTACCACAAAGAATTGTGTATTCTCACTATTAAAATTGTTACACAACCACAAGTACTGCTATATTCTGGTAATTATTTACCATGTTAAATACTCCAGGCAATGTATGTGTACTAGAGTAAGTATCTCAATAATACCCCCCATTACCTCTTAGTTACCATAGTACAATGTTGGGTATTAGTTCACTCAATTCGTGAGTATTATTTTAAGCTTAAAGGTTACAATAATACTTGGTCAGTTGATTTTATTGTAGCGAGCAGTGTATGCGATACATAGCAGGTGCGGATTCAATTCGCACAGAGAGTTTTTGTTATATATTATCGATATCAGTGAGTACTTGACCTTGGATATTAATCTGTCCTGGTGGGTGTTAATCTTTTTTTGTAACAAGCAGTTTACATATACTGCTATATGAAGTTTTAATATTGACACACAGGTATCGCTCAGTAAGCGTAGCACAATTCCCCTCAGATTTACGGTTTAACTAAGATGCTGCAATTTTATAATATAAATAATGCTGGGGCTTGAGTGACTGTGCTCTACAATTTATAATGAATATTATATTTCCTGACTTGCAACGTATTGCCTGCTCGTTGACAGTATACTTAACCTTGGATACTGCTGGGTTGTGGTAAGTGTTAACCTTGTTTGTAACAAGCAGTTTATGTATACTGCTGTAAGAAGTACCAATATAAACACATAGGTAACACTTGGTAAACGTAATACAATCTTATTCGTACTAAGTCCAAAAAAGGGTTTATAATATAAGTACTACTAAGGTCTTGAGTGACTATACTCTACAATTAGTAGTTAACAGTATATTTCCTGGCTTGCAACTTGTTGCCTGTTCGTTGTCGGTATGATATTATTACAGATATTGTGGTAAAAAGTAAGGAGCGCCTAAATCAAAAGGCCAGGTCAAACTGTGGTGAAAGTGGAGGTCAACAGAGGTATGCACATAAAATTATTTAATAACAAATATTATATGAACATAAAATTGCATGGATCCATGGTTCAATAAAAAAATGATAATAATTAAAACAGATATATAAATAGTAAAACAAAATGTCTGCTTGGGTCTAAAGTGTGCTGGTGAGCACAAAGAATTAGATATGTATGTAATAATACTGGGTATAGAAAAATACAAAAATACAAAAGGTTGAGTGTATACAAAAAATACAGTGTGAATCAGGGGGATCAGGGTGGTGTGATAATACAGAATAAATTAGAAAAAATGTGTTCCTCGAGTGAAAACTGGTGTCAACAAATTAAAAATAAGTTAGCAAACAAGTCCAATGTTCCAATACAGTGAAAATGTGGAAGTGACAAATGTTCCAAATGATCCAATTGATCCAAATGTGCAATTATAATCCAGGTGTTTAAAAACAACAAAAGCAAAAATGAAGATGTTGGAAAAAATGTGAAGAGAACAATCAAGTGTGAATAATCAAGTGTTGAAAGCAATCAATCAAAAATTAGGATTCAAAGCCAATAAAAATAAAATATGATAAAAAACAGTCCTTGGTGATGTCATTTGATTGTTCTCTTCACATTTTTTCCAACATCTTCATTTTTGCTTTTGTTGTTTTTTAAACACCTGGATTATAAT
>NC_069499.1:1190167708-1190205208 GCF_027579735.1 Bombina bombina
GGTCCATTTATCTATTGGAGTGTATTAACATATTTACAAATAGTTCATTTACCTTAATTGTGGCTTTTAAAATAGCTTATTTTTGCTTGTGGCTCCAATGCACTTATATACAGTATCTCACAAAAGTAAGTACACCCCTCACATTTTTGTAAATATTTTATTATATATTTTCATGTGACAACACTAAAGAAATGACACTTGGCTACAATGTAAAGTAGTGAGTGTACAGCCTCTATAACAGTGTAAATTTGCTGTCCCCTCAAAATAACTCAACACACAGCCATTAATATCTAAACCGTTGGCAACAAAAGTGAGTACACCCCTAAGTGGAAATGTCCAAATTGGTCCCAATTAGCCATTTTCCCTCCCCGGTGTCATGTGACTTGTTAGTGTTACATGGTATCAGGTGTGAATAGTGAGCCGGTGTGTTAAATTTGGTGTTATCACTCTCACACTCTCTCATACTGGGCACTGGTAGTTCAACATGGCACCTCATGGCAAAGAACTCTCTAAAGATCTGGAAAAAAAAACGTTGCTCTACATAAAGATGGCCTAGGCTATAAGAAGATTGCCAATACCCTGAAACTGAGCTGTAGCATGGTGGGCAAGACCATACAGCGGTTTCACAGGGCAGGTTCCACTTAGAACAGGCCTCTCCATGGTCGACCAAAGAAGTTGAGTGCATGTGCTCAGCGTCATATCCAGAGGTTGTCTTTTGGAAATAGACGTATGAGTGCTGCCAGCATTGCTGCAGAGGTTGAAGGGGTGGGGGGGGTCAGCCTGTCAGTACTCAGACCATACGCCACACACTGCATCAAATTGGTCTGCATGGCTGTCGTCCCAGAAGTAAGCCTCTTCTAAAGATGATGCACAAGAAAGCCTGCAAACAGTTTACTGAAGACAAGCAGACTAAGGACATGGATTACTGGAACCATGTCCTGTGGTTAGATGAGACCAAGATAAACTTATTTGGTTCAGATGGTGTCAAGCGTGTGTGGCGGCAACCAGGTGAGGAGTACAAAGACAAGTGTGTCTTGGCTACAGTCAAGCATGGTGGTGGGAGTGTCATGGTCTGGGCCTGCATGAGTGCTGGCAGAACTGGGGAGCTACAGTTCATTGAGGGAACCATGAATGCCAACATGTACTGTGACATACTGAAGCAGAGCATGATGCCCTCCCTTTGGAGACTGGGCCGCAGGGCAGTATTCCAACATGATAATGACCCCAAACACACCTCCAAGATGATCACTGCCTTGCTAAAGAAGCTGAGGGTAAAGGTGATGGACTGGTCAAGCATGTCTCCAGACCTAAACCCTATTGAGCATCTGTGGGGCATCCTCAAACGGAAGGTGGGGGAGTGCAAGGTCTCTAACATCCACCAGCTCTGTGATGTCTTCATGGAGGAGTGGAAGAGGACTCCAGTGGCAACCTGTGAAGCTCTGGTGAACTACATGCCTAAGAGGGTTAAGGCAGTGCTGGAAAATAATGGTGGTCACACAAAATATTGACACTTTGGGCTCACTTTGGACAGTGGGCTGGAAAAGTGTACTCACTTTTGTTGCCAACAGTTTAGACATTAATGGCTGTGTGTTGAGTTATTCTGAGGGGACGGCAAATTTACTCTCTTACACAGGCTGTACACTCACTACTTTACATTGTAGCAAAGTGTCATTTATCCAGTGTTGTCACATGAAAAGATATAATAAAATATTTACAAAAATGTGAGGGGTGTACACATACATACATATTTAAACATAAACATATGTATGTAATCTCTATGTTAAATCCCTTTGCATGCTTTTTTTTTTTCTAACTCCTGAGACCTCATATCTTTACGCCCTTATAACTTTTTATTGCAATTTTTTTTAGACATTTTTTTATCAGATAGTGTTATTATGAGTGTAACTGTACTTTGCACAAAAATTATGGGAAAACTGGCACTATGACTAATAAATTACTGAGGAATAAGATCAACAAAGGATCCTGTGCTACCCCGTTATAATAGAATACAACTTCTCTCCCACAGACAGAAGAGAACCAAAGTTAGAGGCTTGTAGCACTCACTCTCAACGTAATTCAGTAATTAGGCTAAAATGTAACTCTTAATAAATATACACATTAAAAAGGGAAAATGCAGCATAACCTGCTAGATTCTACCCATCAACATTAATAACAAATGTGAAACACCCCCCTGTTCCCTGGCCGATAACAGGATACGTCGGCTTCAGGTGCCAGGGATGTCACAACTAGTATACTTTTAAAACAAACGCATTTCGGACGTTATTCTGGCCTTTTTCAATGTTTAGTACAAGTTGGCAAGCTGAAAATGCGGGTATTACTGCCTTTTTGAAACATTTAACTAAACATAATTAGCCAATCCCAATGTAGAGCATCACATTGTTCCACCCTCTTTTCAAAGTAGTCCGCTCATAGGACATATTGAGGGTGTGTATTTCAAATGCTCATAGGATTGGTCCATAGTTATTGGATGTTTTGCAACTTCATGACACACCCCTTCTCCCCTTTTGTTGTAAATACATAATCATATAGTTGTACTAAAGAAAACTGCGATCATGTGTTTTTGCGGAATACGCTTATATTTTAGATGATACTTATACGAGTCAAATCTGGGAGGTAAACATCTGTTAATTTATACATCTCAGATAACCCATATGCAATGTATAGTTCAAACTGTGCCCTATAGTGTATCTAGCGCGTAAGTATTGTATTAACTACTACCATCTTATGCGCAAACGGTCGCATCTCTTAAGATATTGATATGCAATTCGTAGGATTGTAGTAAGTTTAAGTGCGAATGTGAAATACGCTTATAGTCTAGGTAATACTTATTACGAGTAAAATCAGGAGGGTAAATGACCGTTATTTACTACCTCTTTATTCGCCCATATGTAATGTGCGCAATTCAAGCTGTAACTTAAATATATCTAGCGCATCAATATTGCATTCATAATTACGTATCGTAACATTCGTTACTGCGTATCATTACGCTTGTTACTACATATCATTTTTGCATTATCCTCTTATATTAAATCACATATATTTAGATACTAATATGCAAATCAAGGCAGATACCCTCATTTATTAAAGACTCAAAAATTATTGTTTTTATTCATGCCCAAAGGCATCACACAATTTAGTCGAAATATCCACTTGATTTCTCTATGCAGCAGTATGGTTTCTGTGTTGCCACCTCTTATCCCTGGTTTAACCCTTTCTAGTCCCAACATGTCATAGCATCTGTGTTACCATAGTGATGCTGAAGGACTTGCTTAGCCACACTAGTTATTTGTTTTCCTTTTTCCACATCTCTTCTAGTTGTTCTTATATTACTTAGATGTTCGGTAACCCTGGTTCCCAGGCTTTTGGTGGTCATGCCAACATAAAAAAGGTTACATTTATATGCTAAACAATAAATAACATTGTCGCTTTTACAGTTAATGTGGTTATTTATAAGCCATTTTTTCTTAAATCGGCCAGTGACTGTTTTCGTCACTACCATATGTTGGCAGACTTTACAGCCACCACAGGGGGTAGAACCTTTAAAAAGTGGGGGCTTATTAGCATTCCTATTGAAATGACTTTGGGTTAAACGATCATTCAGGTTATTAGATCTTCTATAGGTGAACATTGGATTATCAGCTAATAGGGACTTATGTTGGTCGTCGGCTTGCAAAACATGCCAGTACCTATTAAAGATATCCTTGTAACTGTTCTTTGTTATGTATTTTGATGTGTTTTGTAACACTTAGTTGTTTAGAAAAACAATTAACCAGATTTCTGTGGACGCACTATCCCAATGTGCGATATCTTCCATTGCGCTGAAGCGATCGTGTTTACTTTCAACTTGTAATACGAGCGATAAACCCGATGTGCGCAAATACCAGCGATAAACCCATTTTCTCTTATATGTAACTGTTAGCACGCCACTTGTAATCTGGCCCTTCATGGGCAGTGGTGAAAAAAAAAATCACACAAACACACACAAAAAAACACCGCTTTTTCATATCCAAAAACAAACATAAACAAGCAATTTCTCATACATTTTATATTCGGTTGCTGTTATAAGTCATTTAAAAAACACATTAAAGGGACATTGTACACTAGATTTTTCTTTGCATAAATGTTTTGTAGATGATCCATTTATATGGCCAATCTGGAAGTGTTTTTGTAACAATGCTTATGTTTTGCTTATGTTTTAATAACATTATGCTGATTTTCAGGCTCCTAACCAAGCCCCACAGTATTAGATGTATACTGATGTCTACTGATTCCTGTGGCTCCTGTTTGTGTTAGCTGTCTTTTCATATGCAAGGGAGGTTGGAGTGTCTGCTCTTCTTGATTTTTCAACCCCTTTCACCAGGTGTCCCAGCCTAACCTCATCAACAGTGCTAAACTGGGAGATTCTAAGTAAGTTTTAAAAATGTTTTATACTGGATTTCTAGATCAGTTTCAGTGCATATTCTTCTTTATATTACATGCATGTATATGCAAATTGGTGTATACTGCCCATTTAAGGGGAATGGATCGATACAGTAGATAGATATCCTAGTATGTATCAGCAATTAAACAATCTATTGCAAAAGATCTGCATACAAAATAAATATTGTTAAAAGCACTGAAACCTGCTTTCTTTAGCAACATTTGCATTGGTTTTTCTATGTAGGGTCACACCCACTAAGCCTCAAGCACATTTATTTTATAACTATTGCTGCTACTTGGTTTTATTGAATATATATGTGTAGCAGCAGGAGACTTTGGAGGGAAAAAATGAAACTCGAAAACTGATGTTGTTGGATCCCTACAGACAAACAACCAAACAGAACAAAACAAATAGCTGCCCGTGCCCCCAGTCATTTCTAGTGAGCATAGCATCATTAAATATGTAACAGGGTGTGCTTTTTTGTTCCCTAAGCATCTATTTTCTTACAATATGGTAGGATTATAACAGCTGTATTAAGCTATACTCAAAAGTAAAATTAAAAAAAAAAAAGACATACTTTTGTTTGTTTTTAAAAATATAAAAGTAGGTGAAATAATTAACAACACACAAATGTCTTCCTGCTATATAGTTTGCTTGCCTTGTCCTCCTCTCATTGCTTTGCTTTACGTCTAAAACAAAGCCTGAGTTATATTACAAACACCCCCAGGCATGGTTGTTAAATACAGTTGTGGATAATCATGGCAAGGTTTGACAAAGCCTGGGAGCCACTATTCCTAAAATGGTACTTCTGGTTACAAAGTTTTTGCTTTGCTTCTTAAAAAAGGATCTGGCTTGTAAACTCAGTTACTCCTCTATTTCAGATTCATTTGTTGACCATTTGTTGCTCCTTTTAATTATGCTTAGTAAAAAAAAAATGGTATGGTACTTTCTTTTTTTCATGGGATTTAAAAGTTATGGATTTTCCAAATCTCATAAGAACTGGAGACGCACACTCCAAATCTCACATGCTTTACCCTGCTACATTCTAGAGAATAACTGTTTGAGCATTCTAGAAGCTCACTTATATTTCGATCCCTAATTGACCAAAGAAGAGAAGAAAATAAATTTTTTAAAAGGTACAGTATGTCCCGGGACTGAAAAACAAACAATACACATTTTCTTGACAAAATGTCAGTTTCATTTTTGTGTGCGCCACTTTAACACTGCCAATGGACTTCTCAAAAAAGGTTTTTTTTTTATATAGAACAAAACATATAGGACTACCAAAATATATAGAAAACCAAATATTATAAAATAAAGTTAACAAAATATTTTAAAAAGTGTGATAGTAATATATGTGCTTAACACGATGGATAGATCTCTGGTTAATTTTATAAATATTCCCCAATTAGCCCCAAAATGATGTATAGTGTGCCTTTATTAACCTCTTAATGACAACTGACGTACCAGGTACGTCATGCAAAAACTAGCAGTTAATGACAATGGACGTACCTGGTACGTCAGTTGTCTAACAGAGTGCTGGAAGTGATCACGACCACTTCCAGCAGCTCTGAGGGTATTGCAGTGATGCCTCGATATGGAGGCATCCTGCAATACCACTTTACAAGCCTCCGATGCAAAGAGAGCCACTCTGTGGCCCTCTCTGCACCGGTAGCGATAGTGCCAGACTGCCAGTGTCCACTGTCCGGGTGTGAGGGTGCGTGTGCGCGCGTGCACGATGCGCGTGCACGAGGGGATGAGTGTGCACGTGAACGTGCATGTGCGCGTGCACGGTGCACGCATTATCCACACTGACACCAATGAATGAGGGCAGAAAGGGAGAAAAAGGAAAAAAAAAATTGAAATATAAAAGGATCTGGGAGGGGGAGGGGGTGGGGGTATTGGGGGGGGCTGCTACACTACAGAAATAGTTTTAAAGTTAAAAATAAAATAAAAATACTTTTTGGGGGGTTTTGGGGCCAAACTGGGTATTGGCGGACAGCTGCCAGTACCCAAGATGGCGGTAATTAGGTAGGGGAGAGGGTTAGAGAGCTGGAGGGGAGATCAGGGAGGTTGGGGCTAAGGCAGGGGTCCATCACAGCTAAAATATTTTATTATTTTTATTTTAAAAAAAAAAAAAAACTCCTTTATTTAGTACTGGCAGACTTTCTGCCAGTACTTAAGATGGCGGGAACAATTGTGGGGTGGGGGAGGGAAGACTGTTTGGGAGGGATCAGGGGGTGGGATGTGTCAGGTGGGAGGCTGATCTCTAAAATTAACCCTGCAAACTCCCTACAAGCTACCTAATTTAACCCCTTCACTGCTGGGCATAATTAACATGTGGTGCGCAGCAGCATTTAGCGGCCTTCTAATTACCAAAAAGGAACGCCAAAGCCATATAAGTCTGCTATTTCTGAACAAAGGGGATCCCAGAGAAGCTTTTACAACAATTTCTGCCATAATAGCACAAGCTGTTTGTAAATAATTTCAGTGAGAAACCTAAAATTGTGAAAAATGTAAAGTTTTTTTTTATTTGCTCACATTTGGCGGTGAAATGGTGGCATAAAATATACCAAAATGGGCCTAGATCAATACTTGGGGTTGTCTACTACACTACACTAAAGCTAAAATTAACCCTACAAGCTCCCTACAAGCTCCCTAATTAACCCCTACACTCCTGGGCATAAAACACGTGTGATGCGCAGCAGCATTTAGCGGCCTTCTAATTACCAAAAAGCAACCCCAAAGCCATATAAGTCTGCTATTTCTGAAAAAAGGGGATCCCAGAGAAGCATTTACAACCATTTGTGGCATAATTGCAGAAGCTGTTTGTAAATAATTTCAGTGGGAAACCTAAGTTTGTGACATATTTTGTGAAAAAGTTAACTTTTTTTTTTTTTTATCGTATTTGTTCGGTGAAATGGTGGCATGAAATATACCAAAATGGGCCTAGATCAGTACTTTGGGTTGTCTTCTAAAAAAAAATATATACATGTCAAGGGATATTCAGGTATTCCGTGACAGATATCAGGGTTCCAATGTAACTAGCGCTAATTTTGAAAAAAAGTGTTTGGAAATAGCGAAGTGCTACTTGTATTATTGCCCCATAAATTGCAAAAAAAAAGAAAACAAATGAACTTGTAAACATTGGGTATTTCTAAACTCAGGACAAAATTTAGAAACTATTTAGCATGGTGTTTTTTGGTGATTGTAGATGTGTAACATATTTTGGGGGGTCAAAATTAGAAAAAGTGTGTTTTTTTCCATTTTTTCCTCATATTTTATTATTTTTTTTTAGTAAATTATAAGACATGATGAAAATAATGGTGTCTTTAGAAAGTCCATTTAATGGCGAGAAAAACGGTATATAATATGTGTGGGTACAGTAAATGAGTAAGAGGAAAATTACAGGCTAAACACAAACACATGCAGAAATGTAAAAATAGCCATTGTCAATAAGGGTAAGAAAATTGAAAAATGGTCCAGTCATTAAGGGGTTAAGTAATAAAATGGAGTATCTTTAATTTTATTAAAAAATAATTGAACAAAGCAGTTTTTTGGACTTAAAGGGACACTGAACCCAAATGTTTTCTTCGTGATTCAGATAGAGCATGCAATTTTAAGCAACTTTTTAATTTACTCCTCTATTATCAAATTTTCTTCCTTCTCTTGGTATCTTTATTTGAAATGGCAAGAATGTAAGTTTAGATGCGGGCCCCATTTTTGGTGAATAACCTGGGTTATTCTTGCCGATTGGTGGATAAATTTCATCCACCAATAAAAAAGTGCTGTCCAGAGATCTAAAACAAAAAGCTTTAGATGCCTTCTTTTTCAAATAAAGATAGCAATTGAACGAAGAAAAATTGATAATAGAGTAAATTAGAAAGTTGCTTAAAATTGCATGCTCTATCTGAATCATGAAAGAAAAAAATTGGGTTTAGTGTCCCTTTAATGGTTGGCGGGGTGTGTTAAAAAAAAACGACACTGAAAAATGCCTTTACATTTCCGGTCTATGTGGACTTTGTGTTTCCTGTAAATATAATGTATATGCTTATATATATATTTAAATTGTAAGTGGAGAGAGGATAAGCCTTACTTTCTTTTATTTTTGATATTTGATTATAAAGATAACCTTGTCCAGTGTAGGTGGTGGCTCACCCTCTAAATAAGAAATCAAGACACAATTTTTAAGAGATTATTAAACGAGGGAAAAATGATTCCTCCCTTATAAAGTAAAGGGAATACAGCACTTTTTAAATATTTACAGGTTTTTAATTACCATTCATTTTTAATCCAAATTTAGTAGTTCCCTTTCAATACCCATTTTGAGGACAAACAATCAAGCCTAAAAACACAATCAGCTAGATTACGAGATTTGCGTTATGAAGTGAAAAAGCATCGTTAGGGGGAACATAACAATGCTTTTTTCCCTAACGCTGCTATTACAAGTCTTGTAGGTATAGGTGTACCGCACACCTTTTTGACCGGTCACACAACTTCAGTACCGCACTTTTAAAGAAGTCATTTTTCAATGGGACTTTCATAGCGCCGGTATTACGAGTTTTGCGGGGAGGCCAAAAAGTGAGCGGTACAGTCTTAAATGACAAGATATGTAACGCCATCTAAAGTCAGTAGTTATGAGTTTTACATTACAAAGCTGTAACATAATACTTATAACTAAAAGTGCAACAAAGTACACTAACACCCATAAACTACCTATTATCCCCTAAACCGAGGCCCTCCCCACATCGCCAATAATAAAATTAAATTATTAACCCCTAATCTGCCGCCCTCCAGACATCGCCGCCACTTAAAAAATGTATTAACCCCATTCCGCTGCTCCCGACATCTTCGCCACTATAATAAAAATTATTAGCCCCTAAAACGTCACCCTCCCACAACAAAAACACTATTTAAATATAATTAACCCCTAATCTGTCATCCACCCACTCCGCCGCGTATAATAAACCTATTTAACCCCTAAACCTAAACCTAACGTAACCTAACCATAACACCACCTAACTTAAATATAATTTAAAAAAATCTAAATAAAACCTACTATTATTACCTAAATAATTCCTATTTAAAACTAAATACAACTTACCTGTAAAATAAACCCTAAGCTAGCTACAATATAACTAATAGTTATATTGTAGTTAGCTTAGGTGTTATTTTTATTTCACAGGTAAGTTTGTATTTATTTTAACTAGGTAGACTAGTTAGTAAATAGTTATTTAACTATTTACTAGCTACCTAGTTAAAATAAATACAAATTTACCTGTAAAATAAAACCTAACCTGAGTTACACTAACATCTAACATTACAATAAAATTAAATAAATTAAATTAACAAAATAAAATATCTAAATTACAAACAAAACAAAACACTAAATTACACAAAAGTAAGAAAAGAAATTATCAAAAATAAAAACGAATTACTCCTAATCTAATAGCCCTATCAAAATAAAAAAGACCCCCAAAATAAAAAAAAAACCCTAGCCACCCCCCCAAAACAACAAACAACCCCCCAACAGTAAAACCCACCACGACACAACCAAACCTCCCAAATAAAACCCTATCTAAATAAACTAAGCTCCCCATTGAAAAGGGCATATGGATGGGCATTGCCCTTAAAAGGACTTTTAGCTCTTTTACATTGCCCAAAACCCTAGGCTAAAATAAAACCCACCCAATAAACCCTTAAAAAACCTAACACTAACCCCCGACGATCCACTTACAGTTTTTGAAGACCTGACATCCATCCTCATCCAGGCGACAGAAGTCCTCCTCGAAGCCGGCAGAAGTTTTCATCCAAGCGGGCAGAAGTCTTCATCCAGACGGCATCTTTTATCTTCATCCATCCGGCACGGAGCGGTCCATCTTCAAGACAAACCATTGTAAGAAGAGGATGCTCCGCCCCGGATGATTCGAAGATGGACCTGCTCCGCGCCTGATGGATAAAGATAGAAGATGCCGTCTGGGATGAAGACTTCTGCCCGCTTGGGGTGAAGACTTCTGCGGCTTTGAGGAGGACTTCTGCTCGCTTGGATGAGGACTTCTGCCGCCTGGATGAGGATAGATGTCCGGTCTTCAAAGACTTGTAAGTGGGATCGTCGGGGGTTAGTGTTTTTTTTAAGGTTTTATTGGGTGGGTTTTATTTTTAGCCTAGTGTTTTATTTTTAGCCCTTTTAAGGGCAGATGCCTATCCAAATGCCCTTTTCAGGGCAATGGGGAGCTGTAGGTTTATTTAGATAGGGTTTTATTTGGGGGGTTTGGTTGTGTGGGTGGTGGTTTTACTGTTGGGGGGGTGTTTGTATTTTTTTTTAAAGGTAAAAGAGCGATTTCTTTGGGCAATTCCCTGCAAAAGGCCCTTTTAAAGGGCTATTGGCAGTTTAGTGTAGACTAGTTTTGTTTTTTTTTTATTTTGGGGGGGGCTGTTTTATTTTGATGGGACTATTATATTAGGAGTAATTCATTTTTATTTTTGATAATTTCTTTTTTTTGTGTAATTTAGTGTTTATTTTTGTTTGTAATTTATATAATTGTATTTTGTTAATTTAATTTATTTAATTTATTGTAATGTTAGGTGTTAGTGTAATTCAGGTTAGGTTTTATTTTACAGGTAAATTTGTATTTATTTTAACTAGGTAGTTATTAAATAGTTACTAGTTTACTAACTAGTCTACCTAGTTAAAATAAATACAAACTTACTTGTGAAATAAAAATAACACTTAAGCTAACTACAATGTAACTATTAGTTATATTGTAGCTAGCGTAGGGTTATTTTACAGGTATTTATTTTTAAATAGGAATTATTAGTTATTAATAGTAAGTTTTATTTAGAATTATTTTAATTATGTTAAAAGTTAAGGGGTGTTAGGGTTAGGGTTACGTTAGGGTTAGACTTAGGGTTAAGTTCAGGGGGTAAATATATTTATTTAGTGTTAGTGATGTGGAAGGCCAGAGGTTTAGTGGTTAATAACTTTAGTATAGTGGCGGCGACGACGACATTGGGGCGGCAGATTAGGGGGTTAATAAGTGTACGTAGGTGGGGTGGCAGATAGGGGTTAATAAGTGTAGGTAGGAGGTGGCGACATAGGGGGCGGCAGATTAGGGGTTAATAAGTGTAGGTTTGGGGGGCGGGCAATGGGGAAACTGCGTTACGGAGTTTTACGCTCTGCAATTGCAGGTGTTTAGGCTTTTTTTAGCCGGCTCTCCCATTGATGTCTATGGGGAAATCGTTGCACGAGCATGATCAAAACACTGCTTATATATGGAGTGATTATGGAGGTCTCAACGCAACCATATTGCCCGCACAAGGCACTTTTATGCAAACCTGTAATAGCAGCGCTATGAAAGGTGAGTCGGTGAAAATAATGTACAGAGTAATTAGCGAGCCAGCTATACGCAAAACTCGTAATCTGGCTGAATGTGTTTAAATTGCTGCATATAGGTCTACGCAAGTGAGAATTAAACCTTACAGAACATTTCATCCTAGGTTAGCATAGCAATATACAGAACCTTACTTCCAACATAGTTCCCTGCATTAATCACTTAAACCTATACAGTTGCAGGTCGACCATTTCACAATATCTTATTTAGACATGAAGCACATTATGCAGAACAGTCCCCTTGTATAGAGTCCTGCCAACATGGAGCGGAAAACTCGCTTATGAATACTCTCCAGTGGAACAAGAAAAGGGCTTGCAGTCCCTCTATATGCGCTCCATGAGCTGATGTGTTTGTATAGCTAAGAGACCACGGTATCCAGCCACCGCTCCTTGGGGTCTATCTAGAGCAACGGAAAAAAGAGAAGAAACACAGAGTTACCTTATACGTAAGCCACCTTTTTACGAGGTCTGTTACCAAGCTCCTGCTGTGCCTTCCTGGCCTCCCCGTTAACGAGAGCATGTGTCCATACAAGTTTGCTTAATCACCTTGCTTCTGATCCAGCCTCCTTTGCTTGGTAGTGTCAAGGTTGTGTGTAGAGATAACACCTGGTTCTCTGATTGCTCTGTTTCATTTTCCAAGGTTGTTACACAGTTGCAGTATCTGGAATGTAACAGTTCTTTGGTAGAACGCCCCACCTCTAATGACACGACTTGTTTGGCTGTTCTTAATACGTTCTGTTGTTTCTCAAACAGCTTTACTCTTGCAGCAAACGTGGAAATCAATTTTTCAAAGTACTGCCAAACGACTTATGCGTGTCTCCCCCTCCGTACTTATCATATCGGGGGCTTCGTCAGGGTTTACATCTTTGGCATTCCTCTGTGCTTATGTGTCGTTTATGCCCATCCTACTTAATTGAAAATCCATTTTTCTTAAAGGGATATTTTCTCCAACATAACCCCCCACACTTCCTATGTGCTTAACAAAAACCTTCAATTACTACAGCATATTTTATTTACATATTAGCCTTATGTTTTATTACCAAAACTAAGTTCTAAGTGCTAATCTTCTATATTGCAATCATTTAATAATGCTTTTATTAGCAATTTTGCACATTTTTTCACACCTCTAATCCCAAATGACATAAAAAGAGTACACGTTCTCAGAAGGCCTTGGCTGTGCCTTCGGTTTCCCCCCGGCATTTACCTTGATAGTAAATGTTCAAGCATAAAAGAACTACAGCTTTATTATTATTATTTACATTTCTTACCTTATGAGGCTATAAATCATATACATCCCACTCCAAGGGGTATATTACGGTTAAGGTGTTTCCTTGTTTGCATTTTTACAATTTTACAATTCTTAAATCCGATCATTGTTATGACTCATTACAGGGAACCAGGGCCGGGGTGCTAGGATTTTTGGCCACACAGGCGAGGATACATTTTGCCACCCCCCCCCCCCCCGATTACATACCATCCTATGCTAGTTAAAGGGATGTTTTTAGAGCATGACATTTTAAGGAACTTTAAAAGTAAATCCTGTTATTATTTTTTCTTCATTCTCCTGGTATCCGTATTTAAATAGCTGGAATGCAAGCTAAGGAGCTGGCCCATTTTTGTTTCAGCACCTGGGTAGCGCTTGCTTATTACATACAGTGTGTGTATATATATAGTAGTATATATATATATATATATATATACACACACACACACTCAGTGTGTGTGTGTTATATATAAATATATATACACACACACAGTGTGTGTGTGTGTATATGTATGTATATATATATATATATATATATATATATATATATATGTGTGTGTGTGTGTGTTGATTTGTAGCACTAGGAAGTAGAGAAATTTGACATTGAAAAAGTTAATGTCCCCCACAAAAGAAGGAAAGTTTATGGATTACTGTTGTGGATGAAAATTCTCAGCCACACATATTTACACACACATTTACACACTTACACAGACACACAGACACACATTTACACACATATTTACACACTTACACAGACACACAGACACACATTTACACACACATTTACACACTTACACAGACACACAGACCACACATTTACACACATATTTACACCACTTACACACTGACACACATTTACACAAACACACACATTTACACACTTACCACAGACTCACAAACACACACATTTACACACATATTTACACACACACGCACACATATTTACACAAACACACATATTTACACACACACACGCACAGATATTTACACAAACACACAGTATTACACACACGCACACATATTTACACAAACACACATATTTACACACATACACACACATTTTGACATTTACACACAGTATTTACACACACATTTACACACACATACAAATGCACATAATAAACACATTTAGATAAGGGCACCTAGGCCTAGGACCATGTTACTTTAGATTGTTATGGTACAACTTACTTTCTGCAGCCAGGCTGCAAGCAATCATATTCCGATGCCATAGTTTAAACAGACAGGTCCCTGATTGACGATCTGTGTCTGGACTGAACAGACCTGCTTCAGTGATCACAGACATTGAACGCAGCTTTAAAATCCTGTGTCCAGCAGCATGCAGCAACTGCTCTCTGTGTTTCAACTTGAAGCACTAAGAGCAGTTACTGCGTGCTGGACTGGACACAGGAGTTTTAAAGCTGGGCTGCGTTTTAGTTGTTTTTTTTTGTTTGCAGTGTGAGCTCAGCTGCTATTCTGTGCTAACAGCGTGCACACAGATCTCCTGACCTGTCCCTGACTAAACTCTGCACAAAATCAGCAGGTTTAGTTCAGGGCTCAGCAGTCAGCAGACACTGCCCTGGCTGCATGCGGCCACCCTCAAATGGAGATCATCACATGGATGACCGATCTGAGTCAAACCATAGAACGTTCGGGGGGGCGGAGCCAACAGCATACCAGAGAGGTCGCATACTTACAGAGCTCCTGATCATTTTAATTAAAAACGATCTAAACTTGGATTTTAACCCCTTATCAGCATATATTGATTAGACTTCCTCTCTATAGCTTCGTCTGATGACGTGAAGACACTTAACCTGGCTATCGGTGCATTAGAGGAGTATTGGCTTTGAGAGGCCTACCCAGCAATCTTAAGGCGGCAGCCATTATATCTCCCACATGGGAAACTGAATGTCATGATGGATGCTCGTTTTCTACTTGCAGAGATTGGAAGATTACTAACCTACCATAGAAACATTATCCTTAGCACCTTTGAATAGTGCCAATAATTTTCAGGAGCCATGCAAATCTGTGATGGCGCAGATCCCGGAATTGGCGGGAAGCGCATGGGGTTGACGGAGATGTCCTGGGGCCCCAGCGTCCACCATGCGACCTTGGTTCTGCAAACGGCTGCGACGGAACCATTTTGTGCAGCTGATGTGATTACCATTAGGAACACAATACCCGGCGCGATCTCTAATCACTTACTAAAAGTGGATTTTACTTATTCTGGCCAGCCGGGGGATCAGGGTCGGCAATAGAGCTAAAGATATTGTAAGCAACTTGGCCGTTTTCAGTGCCGCTTTCTCATTTGGCCGCTACCGGTATATACCAAACGGACTTACAAGCAGACGCGGCTATCGCAAACAGGAGCTCTCCAGCTTCCCTGTTTGAGAGAACAGGAACGGGGGTAAATACTCTGACTTTCCAGGTGCGGTTGGATGCCCGGTCACAGTCTCTGTTTAGTTCCATAGACGCCTCCACTCAGACTTTTAATGAGCCTACAGCCCAAATTCTTATTTGCCATGTTTACGTTGGTTAGCAGAACCCATCTACACTAATGTTAAGGAACCTTTTAGTGCCTGTTTAAGCTTGACTATATTTATTGACCATTTTTAAAGCCCTGATTAGAGAGATCTAGGATTATTCAATGAAAATGCTATCTGTTAATATATGTTTCAAACGTTTTTTTTTCCCCTCCACTTTGAATGTTGTGCCTTCTACACACTATACTTGGCATACTGTGATATGTATCTCTTTATTGCTAAATATGTCAGCTTTTCTGTTTACAAGCTATATACCCAGCTCTACAGAGCCCACATATAAAACCATCTACATATCTTTCTTTACTGCACTTTAGGATAACATTGGCTGGGGTACCTATGTTATATATTATCGCCATATAAAGTGAGATCCTATAGTTTATGAGATTATGGGGATAGTTTAGTTTAACAGAAATGTTTTAGGATATTGCTGCCCTTAAGTTAGAATTAGATTAAGCTAGTTTAGCATATGACACATTTGCCCATCTACCTTATATTGTTACTAGAGGGTTAGCTCTTATATACTTGGAATACTGAGTCCTTGTTTCCCGATAGCATAGGCGTAGCCAGCGGCCGAGGCTGCGCCCTAACTTCTATTGTATACAGTATTATAGTTATCATACCAAGCTCAACTGTTTTGCCTCATCTCTTATAACAATACTATACCCTCGGTTTGCTAGCATCTAATTTATGCAGCAGTGTGTTATTTGTTCCCATACTACCCCAAGACACAGGGCTCAGCTGGAAACTTGGGGTAATTCTTCATAATTAAAAGGGTTTATATTATAAGGGTCCTATCCTGGCTTCCACACCCCACCTTTATTTACATCCTTATGTTCGCATACCTATGTTGGCTTCTCATATTTTAATCTAAATGGGCTACTTGAGTTGCTTGTATAGCACATTTGGCTGACTAAACTCTTGAGTTTATTATATTAGCAGCTGCTTAATGCAGGTATCTTTACTGAGTGTCGTGTTATCCCGTCATGGGGACAAAGTGCGCAAATTCATAACCTGCTAAAGAAGACACAGTCATACTGTGGCTTATAGTTCCATTATGTTATGCGGGCTGGACCTGCATCCGACGACTTTAATTTTAATGATCTTCTCCTACACCACATTATAGTTCAGCGTTAATTAGTGATGTTATCTCTGTGTATGATACTCCATTTTTTACAGGCCTTCTCAGGTATATATTTTATCTTACCTATCGTATTCAAGTTCCCACCTCCCCCCCCATTTATAACACACCTCCTAGTCTAGGAGGGCTAACTAGGCGGCTTCTCTAGTCTATGCCGCACCCCCATTTGTTCTCTTTTAATATACACTCTATTTATATAAGCACGTTATAAAATCCTAAAAAATCGAGGTTTACTATGAGGCCCGAAAGTGGTCTTCTTTGCTCATAATTCCTTCTCCCATTTTAGTGTTTTCTGTTGTTTATGATGGTCCAAGAGTGCCTAGGGTGACATGTTGAAGGTTTCTAAATGAATGGCATCCCATATATACAAAGGTCCACATGTTATGTAAATCGTTGTTATTACGTTTCTTTTATGTTTATTTCACCATTCCTGTAACATTGAATCCTTACTGTATGTGACATGTGCTCAACAACCTTATTTTTTTTTTTTATGATTGATGTATGCCTTTAAATATACCTCAATAAAAAAAATAATTAAAAAAAAAAAAAAAAAAACATAGAACGTCACTCACCGCATCCTCAGACACAGACACTGACTGCCCACAGACTTCTGTTCTGCCTACTCCTCTCTCTCTCGACTCGTCTCTGCCTGGGCAGGACTGGTCATCGGGTTCTTCTGTTCTGGTGATGACCTGGGCAGCGGGCTCCTCAGTCACATGCCTCCTCACGTGGCTGGCTGCCTGTGTCACGTTCCCTCTCACTCAGTCAGAGAAGTGACGTGATGTGACATATCATCACCAGATTGGACCCGGCAGCCAGTCAGTCAGACTAGAGTCAGCCACTCAGTGGCAGGTGCTGCGCACTTAGACAACTGGCAAGTCAGCTCCGCCTCCCTCGTCATCACACGGTACCCCAGCAGTCCTCCCTCCACTGAGCTGAGAGCTACTCACAGACAGTCTGACTGTTTAACTACTGTCTGTTATTATGATCAATTATATGTATATGCAATGTCATTATTTATGTCGCGACTCGCGGCGGGGCCCGGGGTGGGGGGTGGGACCATCGGATGCATGGATCAAATAAAAAAAAAAAAAACTTTAAATTATTTTTTTTGTCATAGATAGGGTTAGCAGCAGGCTGAGCGCCCACCTGCTGATGCGCCCTAAGGGCGGCAGCCTAAGCTGCCTATTACAAAACGCCGGCCCTGCAGGGAACAGATAGTACAGATATTCCTCTCATCCAACCTACTACCAATACCCTGTTTGGTCACTTATTTCCTTCTATGCCCTTACAGAAAGACATGCGTAGTCATTCTTTTCATTCAAGCCTAGTGGATATTTTGTCTTGAGATTATAAATTTATCTCGCCTTCCTTTTGAAGGAGACTCTTGTCAACATCCCCACCACTATTATATGGGTCCCCCCTTATCTATGCCCAAGAATTTCAGGGACACAGGGCTACCATCATGATGCTTATTAAAATGCCCTTGTGATCATTTGTATCTCTGTTGTTAACGATGCCATCCCTGTGTTCCTGTTCTGTCTTTGAAAATTCTCTTGGTTTTACCAGACATAGTAACGGGGCAACCGCAATGTAGAAGGTATACCTCCCACAGAGTCACAATTGAAAAAGAAATGTATCCTGTATTCTCTTCTTGCATTCCCTACAAATTGTTGACCCCTTCCATATAGGGGCAATATACACATTTGCCACAGGGGAACTCCTTTTAAGACCCCGGTTTTTTCTTAGCAGTCAGCTGTCGACTGGCTCCTTTCATATCTGCTGCTCACTAATTTATCCCTAAGGCTTGGGGCTTTCTTAGCTGTCAAAAGTGGATAGTTTCCTACAGCATCCCTTTTTATCCAGCTGTAGGATGTGCCAATTTTTCTTTAACACATGTATAATTCCTTCCCATTGGTCATTGTAAGTTGTTTACAAATCTTATTTTATGCTCTTATCCTTTTCTCTTGCAGTGTAAAGTAGGGCATCTGTTTCTGTTTTTTTTGCTCTGAAATAAGCCCTATTTATACATCTGTTGGAATATCCTCTTCTCTTAAATCTTTCTTTCCTTAGCCCTGCATGTTCCTCAAATTTTATGGTAGACGAACAGTTCCGGTCTCAACCTCAGGAATGTTCTACAGGAATTCCTTTAATCAATGCGGCTGGATGAGCACTGTTTGTTGCATTACTTTTTCTAAAGTTTTCTGTAACAATCTGTTTCCCTTCTTTCTTTATTTTAATATCAAGGAATGGCAATTCATTCAGACTGACAATCAAAGGTTAGGAATATGTTTCTTTC
This sequence comes from Bombina bombina, assembly GCF_027579735.1. Classification (NCBI taxonomy): domain Eukaryota; kingdom Metazoa; phylum Chordata; class Amphibia; order Anura; family Bombinatoridae; genus Bombina; species Bombina bombina. The sequence goes on from NC_069499.1 coordinate 1,190,186,781, forward strand.
ATTATTATTTAACACGGTCAACAAATAATTTAAAATCATCTAGGAGCCATCCCATAACACTAAAATGTTGTCGACATATCTTATCCAAAGTTGGACGTTCTTATCATAAATATGCTGATGTTTTTCAAAGACATTGTTCAGTTCCCATGCTCTCCAGATGTCAGCAGACATAGGTGGGGGCACATACAGCCCCCATTGCTGTCCCTCTCACCTGTCTAATATCCTCCATCAAAGGTGAATATGTTATTCTTTAAAATCAACTTGAGGAGACTTATTTCAAAATCAGTGGTGTTATAAAAACCCTGGCCCTTGTCTTCAGAAAGGTACTTATCGCTTCTAAAACCAACTGGATGGGGTATTGAAGAGTATAGGTCTCCTACATCAAAAGAAGCCAGTATTACACTTTCAGAGACCGATATGCCTTCCAGTTTTTTTAGTCACCTGTATCCTTCACATAAGATGAAAGGTTGCATAAGAAGGGTCTTAGAACTACATCCACATATTTACCCAAATTCTCTGTTACACTATTGATCCCTGAGACTATGGTCTCCCTGGAGGGTTACCCATATTTTTAGAAATCTTGGGAATAGTGTAAAAGACGGCATCTTAGGGAATTCAGGGTAAAGAAATTTAATTCTTTCTGAGAGATTAAACCTTCCGTTTTTGCCTCACTCAATAGCGCAAAGAGCTCCGATTGTATCTTTTTTACGGGGGTCTTGGGCCAATCTTTGGATAAGATGGTGTCACCAACATTTAGTGTTAAGGGATGGCTCCCTTAGATAGATTTAAAATAATTTGTTGACATGTTAAACAATAATGAAAGAAACATATTCCTAACCTTTGATGCCAGTCTGAATGAATTGCCATTCCTTGATATTAAAATAAAGAAAGAAGGAAACAGTTTGTCACAGAAAACTTTAGAAAAAGTAATGCAACAAACAGTGCTCATCCAGGCCGCATTGATTAAAGGAATTCCTGTAGGACAATTCCTGAGGTTGAGACGGAAACTGTTTGTCTACCATAAAATTTGAGGAGGGCTAATGAAAGAAAGATTTAAGAGAAGAGGATATTCCAACAGATGTATAAATAGGGCTTTATTTCAGAGCAAAAATAAAAACAGAAAGAGATGCCCTACTTTACACTGCAAGAGAAAAGGATAAGGATAAGAGCAATAAAATAAAGATTTGTAACAACTTACAATGACCAATGGGAAGGAATTTATACATGTGTTAAAGAAATATTGGCACATCCTACAGCTGGATAAAAAGGGATGCTGTAGGAAACTATCCACTTTTGGACAGCTTTTGACAGCTAAGAAAGCCCCAAGCCTTAAGGATAAATTAGTGAGCAGCATATATGAAAGGAGCCAGTTGACAGCTGACTGGCTAAGAAAAAACCGGGGTCTTAAAAGAATTTCCCCTGTGGCAAATGTGTATATTTGCCCCCTTAAGGAAGGGGGTCAAAAATGTGAATGGAATGCAGAGAAAGAATACAGGATACATTTATTTTTCATTTGTGACTCTGTAGGGGTTAGTATACCTTCTACATTTGTTGTTTGCCCCCCGTTACTAGGTGTCGGTAAAAACAAGAGCGTTTCAAAGACAGAATACAGGAACACAGGGGATGACATCATTAACAACAGAGATACAAATGTCACAAGGCATTTTAATAAGCATCATGATGATAGCCCTGTGTCCCCTGAAATTCTTGGGCATAGATAAGGGGGGACCCATATAATAGTGGTGGGGATGTTGACAAGAGTCTTCCTTCAAAAAGACAAAATATCCACTAGGCTTGAATGAAAGAATGACTACGCATGTTTTCTGTAAGGGCGTAGAAGGAAATAAGTGACCAAACAGGGGTATTGGTAGTGGCTGGATGAGAGGAATATCTGTACATATCTGTTCCTTGTAATGAGTCCTAACAATGGTCGGATTTAAGAATTGGAAAAATGCAAACAAGGAAACACCTTAACCGTAATATACACCTTTGACGAGGGATGTATATGATTTATAGCCTCATAAGGTAATACAGTAGAATCTCAATTATCCGGAACTCAAGCAACCGGCACTCTAAGCAACCGGGGGGGGAAAAAAGGAAACATGTAGAGCATAAATGTGCTAAAGAAAGAATCCAGATCTCTTTAAACAGCAGGAGCTGCGGTAACCCTTGTTCACATTCATTAGAAAATGGATATAGGGACAGAAAAATAGACTGCAAAGCACTTACTATTGCATCAGCTTGGCAATCAGGGTGGGCTATCTCGCGGCGGCTTTAACTTCTTGGGTACAGTATCCCTCTGTCATGTATCCCTCTGTCTGTGGAGCGAGTACTGTACTTCCGGACCAGGGGTCACACTACCGGCTGGCAGGGGAGAGCCCAATGGGAGGATCCCCAAAGATGCTCAATTAATAACAAATTCCAGAATGGCTCAATCTCTTGCTGAAAACAATGATTTTATTCAGGATAAAATACAAGTGTATATCCTGAATAAACACATTGTTTTCAGCAAGAGATTGAGCCGTCCGGGAATCTGAGTTATAGAACTAGCGCTATTTTTAATAGTGACTCTCAAGCAACCAGAATTACACTTATCCAGAATCTACCAATCCCCATGGGTGCCGGTTAATTGAGATTCTACTGTAAATGTAAATCCTATATTATAAAAGACAAGAGTTTGTCTGAAGCCGTCATGCGCAGTTCAGACAAACTCTTGCGCAGGGGGTGAAACAACGCAGCGCGAGGACCCGGCAGCAGAGATGATCGCACGCGCAGGGGGTGAAACAACGCAGCGCGAGGACCCGGCAGCAGAGATGATCGCACGCGCAGGGGGTGAAACAACGCAGCGCGAGGACCCGGCAGCAGAGATGATCGCACGCGCAGGGGGTGAAACAACGCGAGAGAGAGAGAGAGAGAGAGAGAGAGAGAGAGAGAGATATATATATATATCACATCACGGCCCGTGTCAACGGGCTTTAGGACTAGTAATAATAATAAAGCTGTAGTTCTTTTATGCTTGAACATTTACTATCTAGGTAAATGCCAGGGAATCGAGGGCACAGGCCAAGGCTCTGAGAACGGTACGCTTATTCAGTTAAGTTTGGGGTTAGAGGGTGTTTGAAAAATTAGCAAAATTGATTTTGAAGCTCACTACCTAATAACGAAGCATTATTAAATGATGCAATATAGATGATTAGCACTTAGAACTTAGTTTTGGTAATAAAACATAAGACCAATATGCGAAATAAAATATGCTGTTACTAAGTTGAAGGTCCTGTTAAGCACATAAGAAGTGTGGGTTATGTTGGAGAACATATCCCTTTAAGAAAAAATATTTCAATTAAGTAGGATAGGCTTAAACGACACATAAGCATGGAAGGACTACCAAAGATGTGAGCCCTGACGAAGCCCCGGTATGATAAGTACGGAGGGGGTGAAACACATAAGTCGTTGGCAATACTTTGAAAAATTGATTTCCACATTTGCTGCAAGAGTAAAGCTGTTTGAGAAACAACAGAACATATTTAGAACAGCCAAACAAGCCATGTGCAATAGAGGCAGAGGGCGTTCTAGCAAAGAATTTTGTTACGTTCAGATACTGCAACTGTGTAACAACCTTGGAAAAGGAAATAGAGCAATCAGAGAACCAGGTGTAATCTCTACACACAACCTTGACGCTACTGAGCAAAGGAGGCTGGATCAGAAGCCAGTGATTAAAGCAAGTATGGACACGTGTTAACGGGAGGCCAGGAAGGCACATCAGGAACTTGGTGACCAGACCTCGTAAAAGGTGGCTTACAAATATGGTACTCTGTGTTTTCTTTCTCTTTTTTCCGTTGGTCTAGATAGACCCCAAGGAGCGGTTGCTGGATACCGTGGTCTCTTAGCTATACAAACACATCAGCTCATGGAGCACATATAGAGGGACTGCAGCTCTTTCTTGTTCCACCAGAGAGTATTCATAGAGCGAGTTCTCCGCTCTCATGAAAGCAGGACTCTATACAAGAGGACTGTTTGCATAATGTGCTTCAAGTCTAAATATGATATCATGTGAACTGGTCGACCTGTAACTGTATAGGTTTAAGTGATTAATGCAGGGAACTGTGTAGGAAGTAAGTTCTGTATATTGCTATGTTAACCTAGGATGAATGTTCTTGTAAGGTTTAATTCTCACTTGCTAGACCTCTATGCAGCAATTTAACACTTGGGGGCGCTATCCGATATAGATCGCAGTTTGCGGCGCAAGCGAGGGAACCGGCGTCGCCCGCAGTTTCAGCTCGCAACTCGAGCTATCCCATATAAGTCGCCGTCAGATGCTAACGTGCCGTAAGTCTGACAAACCAGCGATTGTCCAGAGAATCTGTGTAAGTACAAATTTCTGGCGTCGCCAGTGACTTTGCGGCACGTTAGAAACTGCCGGCGCCTATAAAACCTGACTAAAGTCTAAAACACCCGCACTGTCTAAACACGCCTCCCTAACATAGCCCGACAAGTCTAACACGCCTCCCTAACATAGCCCGCACTGTCTAACCCTCTATCCGCTATCCCCCCTCACTATCCTAACAATAAAAAAGCTATAACCCCCTAAACCGCCGCTCCCGTACCCCGCCGCAACCTAATAAAGTTGTTAACCCCTAAACCGCCGCTCCCGGTACCCCGCCGCCAGCTATATTATATCTATAACCCCCTAAAGTGAGCCCCTAACAACCGCCGCCATCTATATTAAAATTATTAAACCCCCAATGTAAGCCCCTTACAAACCGCCGCCATCTCTATTAAAATGATTAACCCCTAATTAATCTACCTACCCCGCCGCCAGCTATATTATCTATGTTAACCCTAAGTATATTATAGTTAATATAGGTATTACATTATTATATTAACTATATTAACCCTAATTATATTAGGGTTAATATAGTTAATATAGTTAACTATAGTATTTATATTAACTATATTAACTCTATCTAACCCTAACACCCCTAACTAAATTTATATTAAATTAATCTAATTCATTTATAAACTAAAATATTCCTATTTAAATCTAAATACTTACCTATAAAATAAACCCTAAGATAGCTACAATATAATTAATAATTACATTGTAGCTATGTTAGGGTTAATATTTATTTTACAGGTAAATTGTTAATTATTTTAAGTAGGTATAATAGATATTAAATAGTTATTAACTATTTAATATCTACCTAGTTAAAATAATTACCCAATTACCTGTAAAATAAATCCTAACCTAAGTTACAAATACACCTACACTATCAATAAATTAAATAAACTACAAACATCTATCTAAAAATACAATTAAATTAACTAAACTAAATTACAAAAACAAACAAACACTAAATTATTAATTATATTGTAGCTATCTTAGGGTTTATTTTATAGGTAAGTATTTAGATTTAAATAGGAATATTTTAGTTTATAAATGAATTAGATAATTTAATATAAATTTAGTTAGGGGTGTTAGGGTTAGATAGAGTTTATATAGTTAATATAAAATACTATAGTAACTATATTAACCCTAATATAATTAGGGTTAATATAGTTAATATATATAATGTAATACCTATATAACTATAATATACTTAGGTTAATATAGATAATATAGCTGGCGGCGGGGTAGTAGATTAAATAAGGGGTTAATCATTTAATAGAGATGGCGGGCGGTGTAAGGGGCTTACATTAGGGGTTAATAATATTAATAAGCTGGCGGCGGTATAGGGGGATTAGATTAGGGGTTAATAATTTTTTATATAGGTGGCGGCGGTGTAAGGGTCAGATTAGGGGATAGATAAGGTAGATGACAGCGGTGTAAGGGGTTCTAATTAGGGGGATAGATAAGGTAGATGGCGGTGGTTTTAGGGGGCTCATAGTAGGGGGTTAGTTTATGTAAGATGGCGGCGGGGGTCCGGGAGCGGCGGTTTAGGGGTTAATAACTTTATTAGGGATTTCGGGGGGGGGGGATCGCGGTTGACAGGTAGACATTGCGCATGCGTTAGGTGTTAGGTTTATTTTAGCAGATCGCGGTTGACAGGGAGATAGACATTGCGCATGCGTTAGGTGTTAGGTTTATTTTAGCTGCCAGTTTAGGGAGTTACGGGGCTCCAATAGTCAGCGTAAGGCTTCTTACGGCTGCTTTTTGTGGCGAGGTGAAAATGGAGTAAGTTTTCTCCATTTTCGCCACGTAAGTCCTTACGCTGCATATTGGATACCAAACTGCGCTGGTTTGGTATACCTGCCTATAGCCCAAAAAACTACGGGCGACGGCAGAAATATACGCGCGTAACTTCTAGGTTACGCCGTATATAGGATACCAAACACGCGCAAATATTGGCGTCGCCGGCTTTTGCGGGCGACGATTTTTATCGGATGGACCCCTAGGTGTTTTTAGGCTTGATTGTTTTGTGTCACAATGGGTATTGAAAAAGGAACTACTAAATTTGGATTAAAAATGAATATTAATTAAAAACCTGTAAATATTTAAAGAGTGCTGTATTACCTTTTCTTTATAATGGAGGAATAATGTTTGCAACTTTAATAATCTCTCTAAAAATTGTGTATTGATTATATATAATAATACTAGTCCTAAAGCCTGTGTACAAGGGCCAATTTCTCTCTCCCCCCTCTTTTGCACTCTCGCTCTCTCCCCTCTCTTTTGCTCTCTCGCCCTCTTCTGTTCTCCTCCCCTCCCCCTCTTTTTCTCTCTCCCCTATTTTGCTCTCTCCTCCTCCCCTCTCTTTGCTCTCTCCCCTATTTTGCTCTCTCTCCTCCCCCTCTCTTTTGCACTCTCTCCCCTCCTCTTTTTCTCTTTCCCCCCCTCTCTTTTGCTCTTTCCCTCCACTCTTTTCGTTTCTCTCTCTCCCCTCTGTTTTTTCTCTCACTTGACCATTACCACGGCTGCACCCATTGGCCATGCCCCTTCATGCACACTCCCGGCCACACACCCTCATCACATCCATCGGTCACCGCCCCCTTCGCAGGCAGCTTCCGCAGTGCGCACGTCCTCTGCTGCTCAAGGCCAGGTATGTTTGTCTGCAGTCTCTACTGCGCATGACTGCATCTGACAAACATACCTGGCCTTTTATGATATAGGATTTATGTGTTAATATGTGTAAAAGCATATACATACATATATTTTAGTCTGCTGCCCATGGCTGCACTCTACCCTCCTTCACTGCTCTAGTCCTCATCCGGTGTCTGACGGCATGAGATGAGAGTCATATTGGAGCCTAGAGAAGAGCACTCTCATGAGCGCAAAGCTTCCCTGCAATGCAAACGCGAACTTGTAACATTTGCGTGCACTGGTTTTACTAAGAAGAGCGCAAATATCGCTATTCGCAAGAAGTTATATATTGCACTCCACTTGTAATCAAGCACAAAATGACTGTGGCAAACCTCTGGTCATCTCCAGAAGCAAGTTTCCAAAATAAGTTATGGGTGGGGTTTGTTTATTTACAAAACAATTGCAAAACATAAAGATGCTAATTTATTAAAAAAAACTTAATATGTTTAATTATTGAACAACGGCAGACAAAAAAAATCTAATATTTACATGATGTTTACCTACCTTCAAAATAAAAATGCAAACAATGTTTAAAACATAGGCAAATTACATTATATTTTGTGCTTATGTCATATGAAAAAGTCACAGGTACTTCTGCTAATGCTACGCACATATGTTGACTACATTCATAATTGAAGGAAACTGTACATTTCAGTTAGATGTTCGTTAAAATAAATTTGCCCCTATCCAAGTTCACTGTCAGGTTCATCAAAAAGAGGGGGGCATTTTAAATTGTATTACAGGTACTGTTTTTCCTCTTTGTGAGGTGTGTCATGTCCACCAATAAAGAGGTGGGGGATTATCAGCAAGTGAGTAATTCAGCCCTGGGCGCACTTCCTTTTGCTTCAAATCAAAATAACTTTAAAAATGTAACTGTATTTATGAAAAAAGCTATGCTCAATAGTGCTTTTTCATATACATGATACAATGTCTACAGTTTTAATGTCCTTTTAAGAACCCCTGTTTTTAAATATGTTATAAAACATCCAATTTGTATGCAAATGTTTTAAAATGGTTTTATGTCACTGTAAGTACCCGGATTGGTTAATGGGTATCCAAGTGTACAGACCAATGCTGTTGCTAGAGTTCCAACATATGACCAACCAGGAAGGCCCCTTTGAGAAATGGATCAACTTTGTTACATGAGTTGCTGCTCACACTTTGTAAAGATGCCAGACATTTTAATAAGGGAAAGAAAATTAAAAAATTGAAGCTAGTCAATACTAAGATATTCCAGAATACACCTACAGAAACTAAATTATTAATCTTCCATTTGTCTGGTTTTGTTAATACACTTGTTTTCCTTTTTTACTCTTTGTTAGATGCTATTAAAATTAAAGGGGAAATTATAGCCATAAAACTGCAGCCAGGCACGCAAGTTCTCAAGCAGAGAAGCTATTTCACCCTCCGCAATCCTCACTTGTGATGCAGCATGGCTTGGCAAAATGTAAGATTGCCTCAGGAGTGCTCTTGTGCTATCCTACCTCCTGCTCATGTGCAGCCAATTAATGCGAGGAGCGGAGCCTGTCAATCACCCCGAAATAGTGAGTGAGGGGTGATATATTTATTCCACCTCTGAGGTGGTGACGAGGATAAGAAGCAGGATTGCTTCTTAAAAAATACATGAAACTTTTTTTTTTAAATTAATCATAGTGCGCATATGACTTTAAACTACTTTTCAGTTTTAGTTTTGCAATCAAATTTGCTTCAACTCTAGGGATGCACCGAAATTTCAGCCGCAGAAACGTTTCGCGCCGAAATTGCATTTTTTGGCAATTTTGGGGTCGATCCGATAAAAATCGTCGCCCGCAAAAGCCGGCGACGCCAAGAATTGCGCGGATTTGGTATCCTATATACGGCGTAAGCTAGAAGGTTACGCGCGTATATTTCTGCCGTCGCCCCGCAGTTTTTTTGGGGCCATAGGGCAGGTATACCAAACCCGCGCAGTTTGGTATCCAATATGCAGCGTAAGGACTTACGTGGCGAAAATGGAGAAAACTTACTCCATTTTCACCTCGCCACAAAAAGCAGCCGGTAAGAAGCCTTACGCTGACTATTGGAGCCCCCGTAACTCCCTAAACTAGCTGCTAAAATAAACCTAACACCTAACGCATGCGCAATGTCTATCTCCCTGTCAACCGCGATCTTCTAAAATAAACCTAACACCTAACGCATGCGCAATGTCTATCTCCCTGTCAAACCGCGATCTTCTAAAATAAACCTAACACCTAAACGCGATGCGCAGATGTCTATCTCCCTGTCAACCGCGATCCCCCCCCCCAAATTCCTAATAAAAGTTATTACCCCCTAAAACGCCGCTTCCCGGACCCCCGCCGCCATCTACATAAACTAACCCCCTACTGTGAGCCCTAAAACCGCCGCCATCTACCTTATCTATCCCGAATCTGACCCCTTACACCGCCGCCACCTATATAAAAATTATTAACCCCTAATTTAATCTACCTACCCCGCCGCCAGCTATGTTATCTATATTAACCCTAAGTATATTATAGTTAATATAGTTATTACATTATATATATTAAACTATATTAACCCTAATTATATTAGGGTTAATATAGTTTAATATAGTTACTACAGTATTTATATTAACTATATTAACTCTATCTAACCCTAACACCCCTAACTAAATTTATATTAAATTAATCTAATTAATTTATAAACTAAAATATTTCCTATTTAAATCTAAATACTTACCTATAAAATAAACCCTAAGATAGCTACAATATAATTAATAATTACATTATAGCTATGTATGGGTTAATATTTATTTTACAGGTAAATAGTTAAATTATTTTAACTAGGTATAATAGATATTAAATAGTTTATTAAACTATTTAATATCTACCTAGTTAAAATAATTACCCAATTACCTGTAAAAATAAATCCTAACCTAAGTTACAAATACACCTACACTATCAATAAATTTAATAAAACTACTAACACTCTATCTAAAAATACAATTAAATTAACTAAACTAAATTACAAAAAAAACAAACACTAAATTACAAAAAATAAAAAAAAGATTACAAGATTTTTAAGCTAATTACACCTATTCTAAGCCCCCTAATAAAATAATAAACCCCCAAAATAACAAAAATTCCCTGCCCTATTCTAAATTAAACAAATTTCAAAAGCTCTTTACCTTTCCAGCCCTTAAAAGGGCCTTTTTGTGGGGGCATGCCCAAAGAATTCAAGCTCTTTTGCATTCAACAAATACAATCACCCCCCCCCCCCATTACAACCACCACCCACATACCCCCTATTCTAAACCCACCCAAACCCCCCTTAAAAAATCCTAACACTACCCCCCTGAAGATCTCCTACCTTGTCTTCACCACACCCGGCGAACTCCTGATCCGATCCGGGCGATGTCGTCCTCCAAGCGGCAAAGAAGAAATCTTCCTCTGGCGACGTCTTCCTCCAAGCGGCAGCAAAGTCTTCATTCTTCCGGCGCGCATCTTCAATCTTCTTCTTCGCTCCGCCGCCGCGGAGGCATCCATCCCGGCCGACTGCTAAACTTGGAATGAGGTACCTTTAAAATGACGTCATCCAAGATGGCGTCCGCCGAATTCCGATTGGCTGATAGGATTCTATCAAGCCAATCGAATTAAGTTAAAAAAATCTGATTGGCTGATTGAATCAGCCAATCAGATTCAAGTTCAATCCGATTGGCTGATCCAAATCAGCCAATCAGATTGAGCTCGCATTCTATTGGCTGATCGAACAGCCAATAGAAATGCGAGCTCAATCTGATTGGCTGATTGATCAGCCAATCGGATTGAACTTGAATCTGATTGGCTGATTCAATCAGCCAATCAGATTTTTTTAACTTAATTCCGATTGGCTGATAGAATCCTATCAGCCAATCGGAATTCGGGCGGACGCCATCTTGGATGACGTCATTTAAAGGTACCTCATTCCAAGTTTAGCAGTCGGCCGGGATGGATGCTCCGCGGCGGCGGAGCGAAGAAAGAAGATTGAAGATGCCGCCGGAAGAATGAAGACTTTGCTGCCGCTTGGAGGAAGACGTCGCCAGAGGAAGATTTCTTCTTTGCCGCTTGGAGGACGACATCGCCCGGATCGGATCAGGAGTTCGGCCCGGTGTGGTGAAGACAAGGTAGGGAGATCTTCAGGGGGGTAGTGTTAGGATTTTTTAAGGGGGGTTTGGGTGGGTTTAGAATAGGGGTATGTGGGTGGTGGGTTGTAATGGGGGGGGGGGTGATTGTATTTGTTGAATGCAAAAGAGCTGAATTCTTTGGGGCATGCCCCACAAAAGGCCCTTTTAAGGGCTGGTAAGGTAAAGAGCTTTGAAATTTGTTTAATTTAGAATAGGGCAGGGAATTTTTTTTATTTTGGGGGTTTATTATTTTATTAGGGGGCTTAGAATAGGTGTAATTAGCTTAAATATCTGTAATCTTTTTTTTATTTTTTGTAATTTAGTGTTTGTTTTTTTTTTGTAATTTAGTTAGTTAATTTAATTGTAATTTTAGATAGATATTTGTAGTTTTATTTAATTTATTGATAGTGTAGGTGTATTTATAACTTAGGTTAGGATTTATTTTACAGGTAATTGGGGTAATTATTTTAACTAGGTAGATATTAAATAGTTAATAACTATTTAATATCTATTATACCTAGTTAAAATAATTAACTATTTACCTGTAAAATAAATATTAACCCTAACATAGCTATAATGTAATTATTATTTATATTGTAGCTATCTTAGGGTTTATTTATAGGTAAGTATTTAGATTTAAATAGGAATATTTTAGTTTATAAATTAATTAGATTAATTTAATATAAATTTAGTTAGGGGTGTTAGGGTTAGATAGAGTTAATATAGTTAATATAAATACTATAGTAACTATATTAACCCTAATATAATTAGGGTTATATAGTTAATATATATAATGTAATACCTATATTAACTATAATATACTTAGGGTATTATAGATAATATAGCTGGCGGCAGGGGTAGGTAGATTAAATTAGGGGTTAATCATTTTAATATAGATGGCGGCGGTGTTAGGGCTCACTTTAGGGGGTTTATAGATATAATATAGCTGGCGGCGGGGGTACGGGAGCGCGCGGTTTAGGGGTTAATAATTTTATTAGGTTGCGGCGGGGTAAAGGAGCGGCGGTTTAGGGTGTTTAATAGCATTTTATTGTTAGGCTAGTGAGGGGGGGATAGCGGATAGAGGGGTTAGACAGTGCGGGCTATGTTAGGGAGGCGTGTTAGACAGAGCGGGCTATGTTAGGGAGGCGTGTTAGACAGTGCGGGCCTATGTTAGGGAGGCGTGTTAGACAGAGCGGTGTTTTAGACTTATAGGTCAGGTTTTATAGGGCGCCGGCAGATTCTAACGGTGCCGCAAGTCACTGGCGACGCCAGAAATTTGTACTTACGCAGATTTCTGGACATCGCTGGTTTGTGAGACTTACGGCACGTTAGCATCTGACGGCGACCTATATGGGATAGCTCGAGTTGCGAGCTGAAACTGCGGGCGACGCCGGTTCCCTCGCTTGCGCCGCAAACTGCGATCGATATCGGATCGCGCCCTTTGTTTTTTGTTTCTTTTGCCTGTTATTTTCGGTAAAATTATTGTGTTTCAAATTTGATGCTATCCTAGAGCTGCTGTTTAAGTTCATTACTTTTGCATATAATGAGTTTTCAAGGACTATACTTTATTTGGATAATTGGTAAAAAAAAAAAAACTGTTAAATCTGATTCTTTTACATAGAACTAAATAAAGAATAATACAGTATATTGATATTTAATATTGTTTAAGTAGGGATTGCACCAAAATTTTGGTCACAGACAAATTTTGGCTGAAAATGGCATTATCATTATTGCCTGTTTTTTTTTCTTGGTAAAATTATTGTGTAGCATATTATTGTTTTAAAGATATTTTTTGACCAATTTTAGTGTGTTACTTTCAATAAAAGTGTGGCTTTTTTTTTATTGGCTTGAAAGTTTTCAATTCAGATTCATTCATTTAATAGTCTAATTATGCAAAAAAAAACTAAAAAAAAATTAAATTTAAAAAAAGACATTTTCGGATATCGGTTCCGTTTTCCGGCCAAGTGCATCCCGGATTTTCGGGTTTGATCCAGAATTTCCATTTCGGTGCATAACTACTTCAATCTCTTGTTAAACTTTGTTAAAGTTAGCCTCAGGAGCAGCAATGCATTACTGTAAGCTAGCTGAACACGATCCGGTGAGGCAATTGACAATAGCCTACCTAGGTATGCTCCTAAAAAAAAGGGAACCAAACAAACAAGAGAATTAGATAATAGAAATTGTAAAGTTGCTCTATCTGAATCATGTTTACTTTTTTCTTTACTGTCTCTTAAATTTGTGGTTGCAGGATCTGAAGCTGTGAATACCGCTTGATAAATTGTCCTTATAGGTTTTTTCATACTTGCAGTGGTGTGACCTACCAATAAAGCAGAGGCAGTTCTCCTTATCAGCCTGTGAGGATTAATAGGAAATGTGAATACTGAAGTTTTAATTTTACTTAAAAGGACATCAAACCCAAAAAATGTCTTTCATAATTCAGAAAGGGAATATCATTTTAAAAATCCCAATGTACTTCTATTATCTAATGTGCTTCATTCTTAAAGGGACAGTTTACTCAAAAAAATTCTCCACTTTCATTTGTTCCCAATGATCCACTTTACCTGCTGGAGTGTATTAAATTGTGTATAAGTATTTCCATTACCCTTATATTGGCATTTGAAATAGATTATTTAGCTTGTGCCATCCTGAATGTTTTAGCCTCAAGGCCAAGCTGTGTTAACACAGCCAGTAGAAGAAATTACACTCCCAGTGGGTTATATAAGAGATAAGGTAATAACATGTTAATTTTCCATTGTTCTCTCCAAGTATTGGTTATTGGTTTATATATTATATAGATATAAGATAAAGAAGCATGTATATGTACACAATGTGATAAAGTAATGAGATCTGATTATCCCACAAGATCAACCCATTTTATTAGGTTGTGGTTTCAAAACACAAAATCAGCTAATTCATATACACAAATAAGCCTTAAAAAAAAGCAAATAACATACATTTTATACTCTGCAGCTGGAAAAAAAAGTAATTGGAAAACACATTAAGTGAAAAATAATTTTATAGTATACTGTCCCTTTAAAGGACACAAGTCAAAATTAAAACTTTCATGATTTAGATAGAACAGCAATTTTAAACAACTTTCCAATTTACTTCCATTAACAAAATGTTATTAAATTTACACTTTTTGAGGGCCACCAGCTCATACAGAGCATGTGCAAGAATTCACAGAATATACATATATGCATTTGTGATTGGCTGATGGTTGTCACATGATACAGGGGTACTGAAAATCTAGTACTCAATACAAGTATTGCATTGTCTTTTATCATGCATTTGTTGATTATGTAAATTTACTTTAATTTCCTGGTCCATTAAGGTATCCTTTGTTAAAGAAATCGCAATGCACATGGGGTGAGCCAATCACCACGAGGCAACTATGTGCAGTCACCAATAAACAGCCCTTGAACCTATTTAGATATGCTTTTCAAGCAAAGGATAGCAAAAGAATGACGCACATTAGATAATAGAAGTAAATTGGAAAGTTGTTTTAAAATTGCATGCTCTTTGAAATTATGAAATAAAACATTTGGGTTCTATGCCCCTTTAGTTTTGCAGACTGAAAAAAAATAAGTTTTAATGTATAAAATGCTTTTCTATTATATGCATGATAGAAAATAGTGTTATGTCCCATTCAAACAGTTGCATAAAAAAATATATTGAGCCACTACAGGTAATACTCCTAAATCTGGAAATTATTAAACATTTACAGCATGTTTCATTGATATATTTTTTATTTTTAATCATTAATAGAAATAATATTATTTAAAAAATGTGGCCTGTATCTTTTGTTTAATTTTTGTATTCTGAAATGCAAATGATGAACTATATTTATTAACAAAAGAAAAATAAATAACTATTACCTTTCTGATTACAGTACTGTACTATCTGAGGATACTGTGTATACAAAAGTATCACAAATGATATAAAACTACCTTAGATTACATGTATAGGCTGTATAATGCCATGCAAACATTGCCTAAATGCCAGAACATATTTATTTACACTGATCCCAATTCCCTCTCCAAACTATATATATATAGGTATATAATATATAAATATTAGGAATCCAAGCTATTTAAAAATCCCAAACTTTTCCAGTCCCAGTTTGGATAAGAGGGTTTTGCACCTGAATAGTTATAAACCACAGCAGCCATTTGCTAAGCCATAATGCAGGTCTTAACAAACCGCCTGTGCCAGGAGCTTTCACTTCTGTACAATCATCTGCACGCATCACTCCATAAAATATGACCTGGCATGTCAATTATGTGTGACTTCTACTTTTAAGTTTGTGAATTCAGAATTCTTATCTAAGGCTAGGACTGTGAGTCAAGGCCCTTAATAGAACACTAAAGTCACAATTACACTTTTAGGATTCAAATAAAGAATGCAATTTTGTCACTTTTTAATTGACGTCCATTATCAAATTGTGCACAATCTTTGTATAAGCACACTTTCTGAGGCACCTGCTTCATCTGAGCATTAACGTTCACAGTTATAAACGTATATGTGTTTGCAATTGGCTAATGGCTGTCACGTGATACTGGGGGAAATGGAAAGTAACTGAAATTTGTCAAAAAAATCTATTAAAGATTTGAAATTTAGAGTATGTATTATTGCATTGTATTTCTATTTTGCATTTGTTAATTAGGCAATTCCACTATTACTACTACAATCACAACTGCAGCTGTTTTATTCTAAAAAGTGAAAAGGGTTAAACACATAGTTAAAATCAGCTCCAGCACAGCAACACACTGCTGGGGGCTAGCAGAGCAAATGATAAGTGGCATAGATCCAATAGTGCATTGCTGTTCCTGGCATTTTCAACAAAGGAGAGAAAATATAGAAAGAACAAAAGTAAATGTCATAAAATAAAAAATGTCTCTTAAAGGGACATTAAAGCCAACATTTTTTTCTTTCATTATTAAAGAAAGAGCATGCAATTTAAACAACTTTCCAATTACTTCAATTATTCCAAGTTGCTTCATTATCTGATATTCGTTGTTGAAAAGCATATCTAAATAGACTCAGTAGCTGCTGAATGGTGGCTGCACATAGCGTGCCTCATGTGATTGGCTCACCATGTGCATAGCTATTTCTTCAACAAAGAATATCTAAAGATAAAGCAAATTATGATAATAGAAGTAAATTGGAATGTTTAAAATTGTATTCTTCTATCTGAATCATGAAAAAATAATTTGGGTTTCATATTCCTTTAAAACCTACCTACATGTTCTATCTAACGTAAATTTTGACTCTCACGTCCCTTTAAGTCCAAGCTGATGGTGTATTGTATTTTTTATTTACGTTGTGGTTTTATTACTTTATAAATGTATAACTCCTTTGGTTCAATATACGTATTAATTTGACCATTACAACACTACTTTATTGTATAATAAGTTATTGTATATATAATTGCAAATATTCTCTATCTGATTTCCTTTATGGTATTAATATTGTTTTGTAATGATTTACTATCATAATTTCTATTTTCTTCGTATTTAATTTAAATTAGGCTATTATAAATAGAAACATTTTAGCATTATACCTCCATTAGCAAAATGCTTCTAGTAAAAGTAATTACTGCTTTTTCAGTAGCATACACACGTATGCTGTGAGTCTCATACACCAGTATTTAAACATAACACCTTCTCAGAGTCAGCAATGCACAAAGGACATGATTCAGATAAAGCATCCAATTTAAAAAACAAACAAAAAAACTTTCCAATTTGTTGCGTATGTTTTTGTTCTCTTTGTATCCTTTGTTGAAAAACATAAAAATATGATTGATCGCTGCACATATATAATTATCAGATAGCTCTCAGTAGTGCATTGCTGCTTCTTCAAAAAAGGATACCAAGAGACGTCAGCAAAACTGATTAATAGAAGTAAATTGTAAAGTGTTGTTAAAAAATTGTATGTTTTCTGTTGAATAAAGAAAGAAAATTGGGTTTCCTGCCCTTTAAAATAGACAGTTTACTAAAAAATGCTCTGCCCTTTAATTTGTTCCCAATGATCCATGTTACCTGCTGGAGTGTATAAATTGTTTACAAGTATTTCATTACCCTTATATAGGCATTTGAAATGTGTATTTAGCCTGTGGTATCCCCACCAATCCTGAAAGTTTTTGGCCTCAAGGCCAAGCTGGGTTTACACAGCCCAGAAAAAGAAATGACACTCCCAGTGGGGTATAGAAGAGATAAGGTAATAAAATGTTAATTTTCCATTGTTCACTTCCAAGTTTTGGTGATTGGTTTATGGACAATATAAGATAAAGAAGCTGTATATTTACACAAAGTGATAAAGTAAGGAGATCTGATTATACCTTCAAGCTCAACCCATTTTATTAGGTTGTGGCTTCAAAACACAAAATCAGCTCATTCATATACACAAATAAGCCTTAAAAAAGCAAATCTCATCTATTTTATATAGTGCAGCTGATAAAAAAAAAAGTAATTGTAAACACATTAAGGAAAAAACAATGTTATAATATACTGTCCCTTTAAGTCTTCACATGCACAAAAAACACCACCACCAGATCTCTGAGCTTAAATATTGGTGCATGGTTCCGCACAGCATATGTGAGTATGCCTTGGAAAAACAGACACTTTACTAGAAGCATTTTTTGCTAATGGAATTATATTGCAAAAAAAAAACTATTTAAAATGCACTCATGCTCAGTTCAGATGTTGAACTATTTATCCCTTTAAAATAAATTGTATAGCAAAATTATCTAAATATAGCAATCTGATAGAGATGTCAAAAATATATCAACGATAATATAAAAATGAAAGTAATTACTGTACGTTGTATAAAATAAAAATGGTCCTGCTCAAGTGCATAACATCATATCTTATGCCTTTTAATTTAGTAAGACACTAAAGTAACATTTCTACAGAGCAATATATGCATACTTTCTGTGGCACCAGCATCTACTGAGCATGAGCAAGAGTTAACAGTATATATTCAGTGTTCTCCACAGAAAATGTTGCCAGCCGGGTGGCATTATGAAGTAGCCAGCTTGGGACAGTGTAATATTTTCTAATATTATCATTTTTGCTATCCAAAGGCACAAATTAATTGCATAATTTAACATAAATGTACTAATGATAATTTGTGCAATACATTGAACATGTTTAATATTAACTCATTTTAGGTTTAATATTGGCTAAAATTTTAGCTGGGGTGGTCAGTAAAATC